>NW_016157658.1:122880-135771 GCF_001687245.7 Rhagoletis zephyria | reverse complement strand
CGAGGTTATAAATGATACACATAGCTATCTATCATAAAATAAACTGTCGTGATAGGCATAGACTATGAGGATGGGGTGAGCAGGAGGGCAAACGTATGCACCAACAGAAATGCAACACATGACCATAGATGCGTGGATTACAAATTTATTGTTGTAAATTCTTGCAGGTTCTTGCTTACGGGAGGTAGCAAATAGGACCTCGGGTTTTTTGGACCCGTGTACAAGAACTGCGACATCGCTCATCCTACGGATACGTATCCATATATGTGCATAAATCGAACCGCAACCATAAGAAATATGGAAGTCGAACACACCCACATACATACAGGAGTAGTGGCTTGGGTTCGGTTTAGCTGCTGCATTCGATTTCATTAACAATAGTCAAACTACATAACATTCTACAGCGGAAGTACAAATTTGAGATCGATTTTAAGCGGTCGTTATTCATATGCCCACATACGTACATATGTTACTTTTCATATCAATTGAAGTGTATTACATTCGCCCCACGCATTTCATTTTCAATTTCATTAATTGTATATAATGACTTTTGCTAAAATTTCAAAATCAAAAGTTATCAAAACAAGTTCTATGGGACTGAGATATATTATTTTATAATTTTAGTCCATTTATAAAAGCGTGGTACATTAAAAAGTTTTTTTTTTAATTTATTTTATACCTTTAGTCTTGTCTGTATAAAATTTTGCAATAGATACTAAAATAATTCAACTTGCAGTGAAAAGAGAACAGAAGACTATGCAAGCAAAATGTTGTTTGCTCACATTTAGTATATGCCTACATATGTACATACATACATGTAGGAGCAATTAATTTCATTTAAAGAAATGGTGTGTCGTCCATTCCCGCTGTAGGGTATGTAGTGCATATTTTTAACTTCTTCTGGCGAGGCGACATCTATCTCTAGAGTTTTTCCTACGACTAGGTTGATATCTAGACTACGTTTGCCATAAATACCTTTGCTATATTTATAGTATGGTGGTCTGGACATACAACATTGCAAGTTGATAAAAGCGTTGTAAAATACTCCCACCTACCAAATTTCATCCGGATATCTCGAAAACTGAGAGGCTTGATTGCATACAAACAGACTGACAGACAGACAGACGGGCATGGTTAAATCGACTCAGCTCGACGTTCTGATCATTTAAGTATACATTTTAATGGGTCTATCTCTTCTTATTCTGGTTCTTACAAACATCGGACCAAAGTTATAATACCATTTCATGCTCATGAAAGGTATAAAAAGTAGATCTAGCTGCAAAAAGTCAACCTGGTCACACTAGTGAGAGAAGCGGGAATAAATTCTGCAAATTAGTGAGCGCCGTGAGCGCGAAGCTCTTTTTGAAATGCCTGATGCAGTGTTGCCAGGTCTCCTGCATGAGAAAACGTCCCTCTTGGTCTGAAAAAACGTCATTTCCTACACAAAAACGTCTTTTTCAAATGAATGTACAAAAAAGTGTTCTTATTTATTCTTTTATTGTATACAAAGGTACATATGGAGCCCTAACCGCCAAAATAACGTAAGCGACATTTTGTTCAAAATTTTCTTTTTGATGCAGAAATGTTCTTAGAGCATCTAGATACATTTCTGCATCAAAAAGAAAATTTTGAAAAAAATGTCGCTTACGTAATTTTGGGCGGTTAGGGTTCGATATGTACGTAAGGTATATTAAAATATCATTTCGACAGAGCACATTTAAAATTCATTGTAAAATGGTTTGAGATCGTTAATATAAAAATTATTTTATACATACACTTGTGATCAGCTGATTAAGTCATCAACATTTTGATCGATTTTGGCTGTTTCTCTTTCGTTTATTTAATGTGCATTATTTTTCCATAAAAGGCAAGCTCATTAACAAACAAAATAATAATCCACAAAATCAAAAATTATAAACAATCTGCAAATTTTCAGCTGGATTGTCAACTTTCTATTCAGATTTTTAGCCCATTAAATTTCAGGGCAATAATGTGTAAGTTTAGGGGGGCTAAATAATCGCGTTGTTTTTTAATATTTTTTTTTTTTCTTGTAGAAATTTGGTTAGGGGCTCGGTTGTCGAAAATGCTAAATTACGTTCTGCTAAGAAGGAGCATAGCAATAGGTCCATTCAGTATCAAAAAATTTGTTACGAATTGTTACTAGTACTTGCAAGTTTTTACTGAAAATGCAGTCAATTACCCAAAATATTTGCAAGAGGGAGCGAATTCGAGAGCGTAACAACCCGAGAGAGCTGCAAATTCTTGCAAGTAAAAATTTTCAAAATGGCTTACGTTGCAAGTTTTTACTAGTTTTGCGTTCAATAACTTTTTCTGAAAATTTTCTCTTGCTCTCAATTGTACTCTCTATTTTTTTTACGCTTTCGCTGCAAGTACTTGCTGGAAAAGTTATTAAATGGACCTAATATTTCAGTCTTTTTTGCGTTCAGTACATTTTCAATGAAGTCTTAAAAAAGTCGACTACTTTTTTCTGACGTTTTATGCTGCACAGCTTTTTTGATGCTTTTGCGAGCAATAGATCGGCTCTACCTGATTTGGCTTTTAATGTGCAATTGCATCATTACAGCAAGCATAGTAACCTCAAGTGTTTACACAACCAGCCTTTGAATAAGGGATCCTTAGTCCTAGAATCCAAAAAAAACCCTTTGGAGGAAGCAGCTGCAGCAAAACACAAAGATTGTAAAGATTTATTAAGAAAATAATTCAAAATCAGTTCTACTTATAAGATTTAGTAACAAAGAAAAATTACTGGGAAGTTAAAAAACGTCCAAACGTCAACAGGGTACAAAAAACGTCCAAATGACGTTAAAAACGTCAACCTGGCAACGCTGGCCTGATGCAATAATTTTAAAATGACAGCTTCTTTGCGGTTGAAATTACTGAACGAGTCTGTTGTTTTAACATAAAATTTAGTTTGATCAACCGAAACTCGGTCAGCTCAACTGAATTTTGTCAATTAAAGATAAACAGATCTAATACTGTTCAATCTACAAAGGAATGCAATGGTTTTAACAGTAAATTCAGTTAAAGTAACAAAATTTTGATCAGTTTGACAAAATTTTGTCAATTTAAGGGCAACAGTATGAAATTGTTGATTTTACTGAGGCCATTTCTTTCTGTGTAATTGATTATATAATTGTTTTTTTTTTTACGTAATTTTGAGGATCATGTAAAACAATTGAATCAAGTGATCAAGGTCCTTAAGAAAGCGAATATGAAAGTCTCCTTAGAAAAATCTATAATTTTCAAAAGAGGGATAGAATTTTTAGGATACTTTGTTGCAAACAATATAATTAAAACCGATCCGCATAAAATTGAAGCGAGTTTCAATTTTCCATGGCCAAAAACGGTACGCCAACTTCGTAGTTTTCTAGGAATTACTGGATATTACAGAAAATTTATCAAGGATTATGCAGCAATAGCAAAACCCTTAACCAAATGTTTATCAGGGGAAAATGGTCATGTGTCTCAACTATGTCAAAAAAATCGAGGTTCGATTAGAACAAGATGCGATTTTAGTCCTTGAGAAATTAAAACAATTACTAATTAACCAAGTAGAATTAAATCAACCAGATTTTAATAAAAAATTTACACTGGCAACCGACGCCTCAAACGACGCGATAGGTGGAGTATTAAGCCAGGAGGGCAGACCCATTATCTTTATCTCTAAAACGCTAAATTCGAGGGAAAAAATTATGCAACAAATGAAAAGGAACTTTATGCCATAGTTTGGGCATTAAAAACTTTAAGAAATTATCTTTATGGAGTATCAAATTTAGAAATAGATATAGATCATCAACCTTTGACTTTTGCAGTCTCTTTAAGAAATCCTAATGTAAAAATGAAAATATGTAAAAATGAAGAATATGCCCCAAAAATGATTTATAAAGTAGGCATAACTAATACAGTCGCGGATGCCTTACCCAGACAAAACCTAAATAATATGACTGATAACTAAACCGATCTAAGGCTGTCACCGCCCGACCAGTCGCGTTCGATGTACGCGTATTTGGGTGTATTGGTGTGAATGTTCGATGTCCAACTAGTTGTAATAGAAAGTTCGTATAGGGTCGTGTCAAACCTAAAGGCGCGTTTGTGGGTTGTGAAGAAGTATTTTTTTTGTTAAACCTAGATACGATCACCAGCCTAGTAACAAGATTAATATAAAAATCACAGTTGGTGAATGCAGTTTAAAGTGCGGAAGTATTAATATCCAGCTTGTTGTTTAGCAATAAACAGTTGTGCTACTGTTCAAAAATAAAAGAAACTTTATTATAATAGTTGCTAGCCGAATACCGTCAGCCAACGGGATATTCAGCAGCCTGAAAGCAACTACTATTCCCGCCTTGCTCGAGGTAAGCACGCCTTTTTGGTTACATTGATTGTGACGTGTGTACGAATTGCCCTAAATAAATTGGCATAAAGTGAAAAACAGGGGGATGATGTAGTGGGTATGCGTGTTTTTATTAGAATAAAAAAAATAATAATTTAACTAAAGTAAATTGACTTAACTAAAGTAAATTGAGATGAAATTTCAAAAAAAAACGAGGTTATAAATGATACACATAGCTATCTATCATAAAATAAACTGTCGTGATAGGCATAGACTATGAGGATGGGGTGAGCAGGAGGGCAAACGTATGCACCAACAGAAATGCAACACATGACCATAGATGCGTGGATTACAAATTTATTGTTGTAAATTCTTGCAGGTTCTTGCTTACGGGAGGTAGCAAATAGGACCTCGGGTTTTTTGGACCCGTGTACAAGAACTGCGACATCGCTCATCCTACGGATACGTATCCATATATGTGCATAAATCGAACCGCAACCATAAGAAATACTGGAAGTCGAACACACCCACATACATACAGGAGTAGTGGCTTGGGTTCGGTTTAGCTGCTGCATTCGATTTCATTAACAATAGTCAAACTACATAACATTCTACAGCGGAAGTACAAATTTGAGATCGATTTTAAGCGGTCGTTATTCATATGCCCACATACGTACATATGTTACTTTTCATATCAATTGAAGTGTATTACATTCGCCCCACGCATTTCATTTTCAATTTCATTAATTGTATATAATGACTTTTGCTAAAATTTCAAAATCAAAAGTTATCAAAACAAGTTCTATGGGACTGAGATATATTATTTTATAATTTTAGTCCATTTATAAAAGCGTGGTACATTAAAAAGTTTTTTTTTTAATTTATTTTATACTTTTAGTCTTGTCTGTATAAAATTTTGCAATAGATACTAAAATAATTCAACTTGCAGTGAAAAGAGAACAGAAGACTATGCAAGCAAAATGTTGTTTGCTCACATTTAGTATATGCCTACATATGTACATACATACATGTAGGAGCAATTAATTTCATTTAAAGAAATGGTGTGTCGTCCATTCCCGCTGTAGGGTATGTAGTGCATATTTTTAACTTCTTCTGGCGAGGCGACATCTATCTCTAGAGTTTTTCCTACGACTAGGTTGATATCTAGACTACGTTTGCCATAAATACCTTTGCTATATTTATAGTATGGTGGTCTGGACATACAACATTGCAAGTTGATAAAAGCGTTGTAAAATACTCCCACCTACCAAATTTCATCCGGATATCTCGAAAACTGAGAGGCTTGATTGCATACAAACAGACTGACAGACAGACAGACGGGCATGGTTAAATCGACTCAGCTCGACGTTCTGATCATTTAAGTATACATTTTAATGGGTCTATCTCTTCTTATTCTGGTTCTTACAAACATCGGACCAAAGTTATAATACCATTTCATGCTCATGAAAGGTATAAAAAGTAGATCTAGCTGCAAAAAGTCAACCTGGTCACACTAGTGAGAGAAGCGGGAATAAATTCTGCAAATTAGTGAGCGCCGTGAGCGCGAAGCTCTTTTTGAAATGCCTGATGCAGTGTTGCCAGGTCTCCTGCATGAGAAAACGTCCCTCTTGGTCTGAAAAAACGTCATTTCCTACACAAAAACGTCTTTTTCAAATGAATGTACAAAAAAGTTTTCTTATTTATTCTTTTATTGTATACAAAGGTACATATGGAGCCCTAACCGCCAAAATAACGTAAGCGACATTTTGTTCAAAATTTTCTTTTTGATGCAGAAATGTTCTTAGAGCATCTAGATACATTTCTGCATCAAAAAGAAAAATTTGAAAAAAATGTCGCTTACGTAATTTTGGGCGGTTAGGGTTCGATATGTACGTAAGGTATATTAAAATATCATTTCGACAGAGCACATTTAAAATTCATTGTAAAATGGTTTGAGATCGTTAATATAAAAATTATTTTATACATACACTTGTGATCAGCTGATTAAGTCATCAACATTTTGATCGATTTTGGCTGTTTCTCTTTCGTTTATTTAATGTGCATTATTTTTCCATAAAAGGCAAGCTCATTAACAAACAAAATAATAATCCACAAAATCAAAAATTATAAACAATCTGCAAATTTTCAGCTGGATTGTCAACTTTCTATTCAGATTTTTAGCCCATTAAATTTCAGGGCAATAATGTGTAAGTTTAGGGGGGCTAAATAATCGCGTTGTTTTTTAATAATTTTTTTTTTTCTTGTAGAAATTTGGTTAGGGGCTCGGTTGTCGAAAATGCTAAATTACGTTCTGCTAAGAAGGAGCATAGCAATAGGTCCATTCAGTATCAAAAAATTTGTTACGAATTGTTACTAGTACTTGCAAGTTTTTACTGAAAATGCAGTCAATTACCCAAAATATTTGCAAGAGGGAGCGAATTCGAGAGCGTAACAACCCGAGAGAGCTGCAAATTCTTGCAAGTAAAAATTTTCAAAATGGCTTACGTTGCAAGTTTTTACTAGTTTTGCGTTCAATAACTTTTTCTGAAAATTTTCTCTTGCTCTCAATTGTACTCTCTATTTTTTTTACGCTTTCGCTGCAAGTACTTGCTGGAAAAGTTATTAAATGGACCTAATATTTCAGTCTTTTTTGCGTTCAGTACATTTTCAATGAAGTCTTAAAAAAGTCGACTACTTTTTTCTGACGTTTTATGCTGCACAGCTTTTTTGATGCTTTTGCGAGCAATAGATCGGCTCTACCTGATTTGGCTTTTAATGTGCAATTGCATCATTACAGCAAGCATAGTAACCTCAAGTGTTTACACAACCAGCCTTTGAATAAGGGATCCTTAGTCCTAGAATCCAAAAAAAACCCTTTGGAGGAAGCAGCTGCAGCAAAACACAAGGATTGTAAAGATTTATTAAGAAAATAATTCAAAATCAGTTCTACTTATAAGATTTAGTAACAAAGAAAAATTACTGGGAAGTTAAAAAACGTCCAAACGTCAACAGGGTACAAAAAACGTCCAAATGACGTTAAAAACGTCAACCTGGCAACGCTGGCCTGATGCAATAATTTTAAAATGACAGCTTCTTTGCGGTTGAAATTACTGAACGAGTCTGTTGTTTTAACATAAAATTTAGTTTGATCAACCGAAACTCGGTCAGCTCAACTGAATTTTGTCAATTAAAGATAAACAGATCTAATACTGTTCAATCTACAAAGGAATGCAATGGTTTTAACAGTAAATTCAGTTAAAGTAACAAAATTTTGATCAGTTTGACAAAATTTTGTCAATTTAAGGGCAACAGTATGAAATTGTTGATTTTACTGAGGCCATTTCTTTCTGTGTAATTGATTATATAATTGTTTTTTTTTTACGTAATTTTGAGGATCATGTAAAACAATTGAATCAAGTGATCAAGGTCCTAAAGAAAGCGAATATGAAAGTCTCCTTAGAAAAATCTATAATTTTCAAAAGAGAGATAGAATTTTTAGGATACTTTGTTGCAAACAATATAATTAAAACCGATCCGCATAAAATTGAAGCGATTTTCAATTTTCCATGGCCAAAAACGGTACGCCAACTTCGTAGTTTTCTAGGAATTACTGGATATTACAGAAAATTTATCAAGGATTATGCAGCAATAGCAAAACCCTTAACCAAATGTTTATCAGGGGAAAATGGTCATGTGTCTCAACTATGTCAAAAAAATCGAGGTTCGATTAGAACAAGATGCGATTTTAGTCCTTGAGAAATTAAAACAATTACTAATTAACCAAGTAGAATTAAATCAACCAGATTTTAATAAAAAATTTACACTGGCAACCGACGCCTCAAACGACGCGATAGGTGGAGTATTAAGCCAGGAGGGCAGACCCATTATCTTTATCTCTAAAACGCTAAATTCGAGGGAAAAAATTATGCAACAAATGAAAAGGAACTTTATGCCATAGTTTGGGCATNAAAGAAAGCGAATATGAAAGTCTCCTTAGAAAAATCTATAATTTTCAAAAGAGAGATAGAATTTTTAGGATACTTTGTTGCAAACAATATAATTAAAACCGATCCGCATAAAATTGAAGCGATTTTCAATTTTCCATGGCCAAAAACGGTACGCCAACTTCGTAGTTTTCTAGGAATTACTGGATATTACAGAAAATTTATCAAGGATTATGCAGCAATAGCAAAACCCTTAACCAAATGTTTATCAGGGGAAAATGGTCATGTGTCTCAACTATGTCAAAAAAATCGAGGTTCGATTAGAACAAGATGCGATTTTAGTCCTTGAGAAATTAAAACAATTACTAATTAACCAAGTAGAATTAAATCAACCAGATTTTAATAAAAAATTTACACTGGCAACCGACGCCTCAAACGACGCGATAGGTGGAGTATTAAGCCAGGAGGGCAGACCCATTATCTTTATCTCTAAAACGCTAAATTCGAGGGAAAAAATTATGCAACAAATGAAAAGGAACTTTATGCCATAGTTTGGGCATTAAAAACTTTAAGAAATTATCTTTATGGAGTATCAAATTTAGAAATAGATATAGATCATCAACCTTTGACTTTTGCAGTCTCTTTAAGAAATCCTAATGTAAAAATGAAAATATGTAAAAATGAAGAATATGCCCCAAAAATGATTTATAAAGTAGGCATAACTAATACAGTCGCGGATGCCTTACCCAGACAAAACCTAAATAATATGACTGATAACTAGGGCAACCCAAAATATGTTCGGGCATGTTTTTTGTCAGGCATGTTAGCAACGCGCTGGTGAAACGTTTTTAAAAGAAAATATAAAGTTTGAGATATATTTCTTAGAGCATATTTTGCAATAAATGTATATTTCAGCATAATTTGCAGTAAATGCATATTTTCGGATACTTTGTGCTCCGTTATTAGGTTTAGAACTAATAATAAAAATTTCTGAAATAATAGCAATATAGTAACATTGTGTCGAAAATGAATAAATATCAAAGTACACGTTCACATCGTGTTTATATTAAGTTCTTTATGTGTTTAATGTTTCGCTCTTGACAGGTGAGTTATCCCGACGCTTACCTGCCATGGCGCGCCGTTATAATTTCGATTGGCAAGCAATTAACAAAGACTTTATCAAACGCAAGTAACTGCGTTTTGTTATGGAAATCTTTATAATTACTAGTACCATGATACGCAGCGACATACAAAACGTGGTTAGGTTACAGGCTACGTGTTACAAGTACCAGGGCAAATTTACGTAGAGGGAGGCAATTGTCACCTCCTAGGACAACTCCATGTTAAATGCGACAGCAGAAAGCATGGGTGGTAGATTTGCGAGGTACCGGTAGTACTACAAGTACCAGGGCAAATTTACGTAGAGGGAGGCAATTGTCACCTCCTAGGACAACTCCATGTTAAATGCGACAGCAGAAAGCATGGGTGGTAGATTTGCGAGGTACCGGTAGTACTACAAGTACCAGGGCAAATTTACGTAGAGGGAGGCAATAGTCACCTCCTAGGACAACTCCATGTTAATTACGACAGCAGAAAGCATGGGTGGTAGATTTGCGAGGTACCGGTATTCGACTCCAAAACTCCCGACTTTCCGCTGCAGGGTACATAAGTATGTATGTATCTACAAACACGCACAGTATAAATTCCTATGTGAAACAATTTGGGCATTAGATTCCATGTAATTTCATACATAGTATGTTTTAAAAACAAATTGCATA
This sequence comes from Rhagoletis zephyria, assembly GCF_001687245.7. Classification (NCBI taxonomy): domain Eukaryota; kingdom Metazoa; phylum Arthropoda; class Insecta; order Diptera; family Tephritidae; genus Rhagoletis; species Rhagoletis zephyria. The sequence continues at coordinate 125,698 of NW_016157658.1, read as the reverse complement.
AATATGAATTATTAAACATAAATATTTATGTACATAAACTTGTATGAAATTTAAACCATTTTAGGTGCTGCAAATAAAGTTAAAGGTATTTTCGGGCATGCACATACCACTTAAAAAAAAATTTAAAAGCATATCTTATGGCTTATAATGATTTTAAAATCATTTTGTGGAGCATATATTTAGAATTTATTGGCATATTTTAGGCGCTTAAAATTTGTTTTTAGGAGCATATTTTGGGTTGCTCTACTGATAACTCTTCAGACATAGAAACGCAGCATTCAGCAGAAAGCTCTGATAATACAGAAATTCAGGAGACTAAGAAACCATTGAATCAATTCAAAGAACAGATACTACTTAGTAAGGGACGATTCACAATACATGAATCTTTTATTAATTTTGGTAAAACAAGGCAAATTATTGAATATGATGCGTCCGAAAATTTAATGACCATTCTAAAAGAATTTTTACAACCAAATATTGTAACTGCAATACATTAAACACCGGGGGACCTGTATGAAATTAAGGCTAAACTAAAACAAACATTTACAAATAAATTTTATTATGCAAAAAATTTTCCCATGGATATATTAAATAAAGACGATCAGGGAGTAATAATTGAGCAAACACATAGTAGAAGAGCACACAGGAGTTACGAGGGCAATATGAAGCACATTTCTACTTCATATTATTGGACTGAAATGCATAAACAATTTAAGCAATACATCAGAAATTGTGAAATTTGTAATAAAAATAAGTATGATCGACATCCACAAAAAATATTTACCAGTAGGTGAGGTTCCCATAACTAAGGAGGAAGGAGAACAAGTTCACATAGATATATTTTTTGCACAAAACTTAAAATATATCACATGTATTTACGCTTATTCCAAGTTTTTGGTTATTAAGCAGATTGAAGATAAAATAAATTTGGAAGAAAAGGTGTTGGATATATTACAAAGTTTTCCAAACGTAAAACGAATAACCATTGATAACGAACCAGGTTTTACTACATAACAATTTAAAAATGGTCAAATTGAGAGAATACATTCAACAATAATTGAAATTTCATGATGCATGAAACAAGAAACAAGTACAACAATATAATAAAACAATACATTCAGTAACTGGTAAGAAACTATNTTTTAAATTGATCAGCTTTTCAGAATCAATATATAGAGCAGTACAACAATATAATAAAACAATACATTCAGTAACTGGTAAGAAACTATTTGAAGTCCTTTATAACAAGGTTTCTCATGATATATTACCATTAAAACTTTTATCAGGACAATCAAAGATGCTAGGTAGTTAAAATAAAAATAGAGTTCGACAAACATATTTATTTATGTGGTGAAATTATTCATGAAAAAATTACAGGTAAAAGGAATAAAAGAAAATTTAAGGAATAAAGTTATAATAAATCAAAGCAACCGAATAGTACATAAAGATAACATTAAATCTTGATTATATATTTTTAGAAAATGATAAATATATTAAATTCTGACAGTAATTGCTAAAGAAATGACCAATATTGTAGACTATACAAGGGAGGATTATATCTTAATTGAGGATGGAGATGTAACTTTGTATAATGACTATGGAGACCTTTTTCATATCATAAATTTGACATATTTCGAAGAACTAATAACTTCAGACCAAAATTATTATAAGGAAAAATACGGATATGGTAATTTACAAGGAAAAAACGAATATGATATAATAGATATTAATAATTTGGATTCAGATCCAGAAATTAAATTTATAGAAACTTTGTTAGAGCAATAACAGAAAAAAGATAAAATACATAAAAAAGGTATACATGAATTAGGAACATTGTGGAAATGGATATCAGGAACACTAAATCATGATAATTTACAAACAATACACAACAAACTCTGAAATTTATAAAACTATTACTCTTTTAACAGAAACAATTAAAAATATAAATGAAAATTCACACATTAAATTATTAATGGAACAAAAATATAAATTTTTCATGATTGGCTTAAAAAATTTTGATCGTACAACAGCTATGGCAAAAGTAGGAATTCTAAACCCAGCAATTTTACATTTTTATCAAATAAAAAATATAACTCAAAGTGAAAATTGACGTTTGACTATAACTGATTTAATGGACATTTCTATTTTTTGAATTTTACAAAATAAAGATGTAGTTGTTATATACATTAAGTATCCGAAAATTATTCTTGATAGTAAGTATTATGAAGTATGAGCAATTGAACGAACAGATGGTAAATTGTTAATTGGAAATGAAAATGTGAAAAAGAATATGTAAATATTATTAGTTGTAAAAAAGAATTGATAAATACCTACTGTAAAATTAATAATAAAAATACTTGTTTATTTGATGTTTTGTCCGCAAAAAGAGCTAAATGTAAAAAGATTAGAGAAAAAAAAGAAAAAAAGGAATTTTAATATACAACGCTTTTATAAACCCAGCAATTTTACATTTTTATCAAATAAAAAATATAACTCAAAGTGAAAATTGACGTTTGACTATAACTGATTTAATGGACATTTCTATTTTTTGAATTTTACAAAATAAAGATGTAGTTGTTATATACATTAAGTATCCGAAAATTATTCTTGATAGTAAGTATTATGAAGTATGAGCAATTGAACGAACAGATGGTAAATTGTTAATTGGAAATGAAAATGTGAAAAAGAATATGTAAATATTATTAGTTGTAAAAAAGAATTGATAAATACCTACTGTAAAATTAATAATAAAAATACTTGTTTATTTGATGTTTTGTCCGCAAAAAGAGCTAAATGTAAAAAGATTAGAGAAAAAAAA
>NW_016157658.1:112815-119805 GCF_001687245.7 Rhagoletis zephyria | reverse complement strand
TTTTTTTGCCGAGTACCTTTCAAATCATTGGAATTAACTAAATTAATTAAGTAAACAAGTATTAACTTACATTTTTCATTTTAAAATCGCTCCAGTTTTTTAAATTTTTAAATTTAACGAACTTGTTTATTCAAATTATCGTCGAAAAAAAATCCAACTATGTGCCACAATCATATAGTCGTTTAAAGTACAAAACCGCGTATCGTCATTCTGCAAAATCGCGTAACTGACATTGGCTGCCAAAAATTGGATTTGCTCACATAATCTCTTGGCTCAATCCTTATCCATTCGTCCTGAAATGTACTAGCCAGAAATGCGATTGCTTTAAAAAAAAGAGAACCATTTTGAAATATGAGTGATTTTAAGCTCTAGAAATTAATTTCTACAAATTAATATACGCGGTTTTGAATTTTGCTGATACGCGGTTTTGCACTTTAAACGACGATATGTTTTTCCTAATTGCAAATTCTTGCTGGCAAATTTTGTAACTTCTCTCCAAGAAATAGTATTTTTACTCGTGATTTATTTAAATAAAACATGTGAAATTTAGTTGAAACATTTTAGTCGTTTTTAGCCGGTTTTATTTGCCAATTTAGCCGGTTCGTCCAAAAAGTTCTGGCAACACTGATCATGAATAAATAGTATGACTAAGTAATAAGGCTGCAACTGCAAAACAATTGCAGCTGAATAAATAATGAAACTTAATATGTTCAATAATGAAATTCCAAAAGAACTAATTTGAAGTTATAACTAAAAATCATGTAAGCATAACTTTAAGCTATAAATAAGATGCGTTTTGAATAAAGACCAGTTTGGTATCAGTCTTACAACAAGACGTACGTTTATTTTTAAAAATAACTCCGGGCTCACCCAAAGTTAATTTGAATATATCTTTTATTATTATTATATACAAATAAAAGAAGAAAGTAAACACAACAACTATCGAGTATATTTTTGTTTGTGCCAAACTGAAACTTTTTTTTCAATAATAAAAGATTAACTGAGTTAAGTCTACAACAAGTTTACTAAATTTATTGAAAATTCGTTTCAACAAAAACACTTCATATTTCCTCAAGAATGATGTGATGCAACTGACAAATAGTAGTTTTGTAATTATTAACAAATATGACTTTGTCCAGACTAGAAGTCTCAAGAAATTTACAGGCTTTCGCGAACTAGATATTTATTTCGCCATATCCAACTATGTTACTTGGTCACTATAACCATATCTTGGTAATAATAACTAAACCTTTTTCTGGGTGTAAGACCAACGTTGTATATTATAAATATGTACATACATATATGTGGTATGTAAAGAATATGATTCTTCTTTGGACGAAATACTTAATTTCATTACTTATTCCGCCAATTTCACTTTGTTGCTGTAATGTATATATTAATGTGAAGGACGACACCGACCAGCAGATATGCCCGAAAAATCGATTTCATTATTCTCAATTATAGGAATCCTGTCATCATATAATGTGGGGGCTTGAAGTATTATTCCAGCCGTTCCAGCTAAAACGGCCAATGTAAAAATCCACAAAAAAAGTCGATCTAGTACCATAGCAACGTACTTCCAGTCTTCTTTAACCTACAAAGACATAATAATTTTCTACACAATATTTACATAATAAACAAAATTTACTTTAAGTATAATACCTTTATGGAATCCTCAAGCAATTTGGTATGCTCTGCTATAAAACTCACACAGAAACAGCTGCGATGGATTTTTACTGGGCATTTTGTGTGTAAAAAACCTGGTTTTCTATTTATTTGGCGTTTCATATCAGAAGTAACTTCATTAAATACAGGCCCGGTTCCTAAGACTTCAGATCCTTGTTGCGTTAGGGGGGGGACAGATCCATGAATTTGACAACTTCCTCCAAATGGACCGGTTTTACTACAATAGGTAAAGTTAAAATAAGTACATTAAATTATAATCGGCAATTATTTATTTTGATGGCGTTATTACACCATTGTTAACTTTGTGTTTAATGTTTACCTAGTGCACAGCTTGTGTGCACGTAAAAAGTAACTCGGAAATTCTCTAGTTTAAGGTACTACTTTGAAAAAAAAATCGGAGCGTTTTTATCCCTGTATTAACTTGAAAAAGGAGGGTTAATATTGGTAAACATGTAAAAGTTATTGAAAAAACAATTTTTTGGAATATCGCTCTTTTTGATGAGCATTTCACGCTCAAAAATGCACTAAATCACCAATATTCTCTTTTGAAACACTAGTAAAGTATATTATTTAAAAAACCTTTTCAAAAGCACAGAAATTTTACAACAAAATATTAGACAATGTTCCCAAACTGATACGAAACAAGTAAGAAAGTCTAAGTTCGGGCGGGGCCGAACATTAAATACCCGGCGCAAGTATTACATATATGGCTTTTCACCTTTCCGAAAGCTACCGCTACATGGTAAGCCGGGGTGTATCAATTTTGAATAAATTAGCGTCCTTAAATTTCGAAATATTGACGTTTCAAGCATTTTTTAAATTTACCGTTATATGAAAAGCCGTAATTTTAGTCCGATTTCAATAATTTTGAACGTTTTGCTTTTATGTGGCAAGCACAATAACCATACCGAGTTTGGTACAAATTGGTGGAACGGTTACTGAGATACATATATGTGATCATAAGTGGGCGGTGCCACGCCCATTTTCCAAAATGTTATGATAAGCGTATTTCCTGGTAAAGAATTGTTGCAAGCATCAATTTTTAATAAATTAGCTTTAATATTTACTGATTTATCGAAGATTTCGTATTTCTCCAAATTACCGTTATATGGGATGTAGGCGTGGTTATTGTCCGATTTTGCCCATTTTCAATACCATCCGTCCTACGCCCGAAAGAAGTACACGTACCAAGTTTCGTTAAGATATCTTAATTTTTACTCGAGTTATCGTGTGCACAGACGGACAGGACGGACGGACGGACGGACGGACGGACGGACAGACAGTCACCGCTTAATCGATTTCTCTTTTCATCCTGATCATTTATGTATACATTTGTCTATATCTATCTCGATTCGTTTTGCCTGTTACAAACAACCGTTATGTGAACAAAGTTATAATACCCTTGTGCACAAGTGCGCTCGGGTATAAAAATGCGAAATGGCATTTAGCGCTGCCATTTTACTTAAATTTCGTAAAAACTCAGTTTTCATTAAATGTCCTCTGTAATGTTGAGGACTTTTCCGTTTTGTCATTAACATTTGGTAATTATCTAGGCGGGCTTTCAACCCCCAAAAAAGGTCAAAATTTCGGAAAGGGGGTCCCATTAGACGCGGTAAGTTCTTCGCAGAAATACTTCGGCTTCTTTTTATGGCAATACAGAAAGGAGAAGGAAGTGAGGGTTACAATCCGTAATTATCTAGCTGGGCTTTCAACCCCCAAAGAGGAAGGGTGTACCATTAGACGCGTCTGGTCCCCAGTAACAAGAATCCGAACGCGGAAATTAACTTTTTTTACCCGATCAAAAGTTTTTAACAAAAAATGTTGGGGTTTGAAAGCCCAACTAGATAATTACCTAACTTTTTTATACACACTCTAATTTTATATATATCTTTCAGCTTTAAAAGAAAATATCATAGCCATATACATATGTATGTATATATACATTAATTTTTAGTGATGTTTTTTGGATATTAGGGCGGGTCAATTTGTACGGGAGATTTTTCGACTATGCGCTTATAGCACAGAAGGATTCTACGTGTAATTCTAAGCAAATTTGGAACACCCAAAGAATGCTGCCCTTTCAGCTAGAGGGGGCGTGGCCCGCAATTTTTTTTATAAAAATGTATGTTTTCCTTTAAAAAATACGTAATTAGCTATGTATCAGAAAGAGCACAAAAATACCGTTAATTTGATATATGTATACGGTAAAAAAATCTTGCGGACATCATATTTGACTAAATATATATAAAATTATGGTTTTATATGAAAAAGGAAAAGCTCCGCAGGCGAAAATTTGGAATAAAAAAGCGCACGAAAGAAAATCTTGCTCTCTTTGGTTTTTACAAAAATTTAATTGAAATTAAAAAAATACTAAAGAAATATATAAAAACCATTTTTTTAATCACCTTATTTGTTATAAGGTTGAGTCATGAGAGTGATTAATCAAGCTACGCTATCCACAGTATTTTTGTGTAGAATTCCTTTCTGCGTAGGCGGCCTTCGCCCACGCTTAGGGATTATAACCCCCACAACGTAGAATCCTCCAGCCTGTGTTGCCAAATAAAAGGGGCAGAACACCTTTTTCAGAGAACACCTTTTTGCGTAGGCGGCCTTCGGCCGCACTTAGGGATTATAACCCTCACTATGTAGAATTCTTCTTTCTGTGTTGCCAAATAAAAGGGGCTGAACACCTTTTGCAGAGAGCACATAACATTAATACAGTTGTTTTATTGCACTGCTGGCAGTTGTACTTAAACCTAACTATATAAAATTATACGCCAAATTAAAGGTATTTTTATAGTCTTTCTAACAAACATATATCTGTTAATATAGTTACTTATGTATTTTTTTACGAAAAACATACATGTTTATAAAAAAAATTGCCATAATTACGTTTTTTTTTAATTTTTCTCAAAATATGTTTGCATACATAGATATATATCGTCGTTTAAAGTGCAAAACCGCGAATCAACAAAGTGCAAAACCGCGTATCAGCAAAATGCAAAACCGCGTATGTGAAGTTGTAGAAATTATTTTCTAGAGCGTATAAACACTCCTATTTCAAAATGGTTCTCTTTTTTATAAAGTAATCGCATTTCTGGCTAGTATATTTCAAGGCGAATGGATAAGGATTGAGCCAAGAGCTTGTGTGAGCAAATCCAACTTTTGGCAGCCAATGTCAGTTACGCGGTTTTGCAGAATGACGATACGCGGTTTTGCATTTTAAACGACGATATATTGAATGAAAGGTCCTTCAATTACCATATTTTGTCCATATTTTGAAAATTCAGAAAGAAGTTCTGCGCAGAAATACTTCGGCTTCTTTTTATGGCAATACAGAAAGGAGGGCTACAATCAGGGTTGTTGCGAATATTCGCATTCGCATTCGCAACCGCCGAGCTTCCGCATTAATTTTAACATTCGCACTCGCAAAAATCAATGCGGATCTTTTGCGAATGCGAATATTAAAGAGACCGAAAATTACAGCTATTTTTTTTACGAGTTAAACTTAGTCAAATATTTTTTATTCCGACATAAAAGTATATGCGTATAATAAACAAACCGCGTATCCAAATTGAGAAAGTTTGGTATCCAATGAAAAAGGACTTAAATAGCTTTAAAACTGAGGCGTCTAAATGAGGAGAGCCACACATTAAAAAATATTTCAATAAAAAATTTTAATTAATTACCATAGAAAAAACTTTGGGTCAGGTATGTTTTTACATAAATTTCTTTAGTATTAAGTTATAAAAAAATATAAATAGAGGTGGTAACCTTCATTCGTTATTTCTGTTTAAAAGATATTTCAGTCCTCTGTCATATGATACCAAATTTGTTTAATTTGGATAAGCGGTTTGTTTATTATCCGGATAGGATGTTTATTTCGGAATAACAAATATTAGGCCAAATTTAACTCGGAAAAATAACCGTTATTTTCGGTCCTTGGAATATTGTGCAAGTGCACAGACGAATATATAACCAGTCACAGAAGAAAGCATTAAACATGAATTACAAACACTAAAATCGAAAAACGTTTATGACGTGACAGGNAAGAAACATGAATTACAAACACTAAAATCGAAAAACGTTTATGACGTGACAGGGTCTCCAAATTCCAAAAGAACCAAAAGAATGAGAATGAAGAATTCATTGGAAAAAAATGGTGTTTAAACAAGAATTGTGCCATGATGCTAGATTGTGAAGATGAAAGTCAGGAGGATACATCCGACATTTGCAGCCCCGACGAAATTCTCAAAAAGTAATTACTGCACCGCAATAAAAATAAATAAATATAACTGAAAGTCCTCTCAACTGGTGCAGTGTCAATCGAAAAGAATTTACAATTTTGCCAAGTTTAAAGTTTTTCAAGTTTGTCTCCTTGAGCGAGTAGTTATATAGTTGCGCAGGGTTGAATTTCGACCCTTTAAAAAGTTTTATTAACTACAATGCTCCAATTTTTAAATTCAAGTTCTAAAAAAAACATTAAGTCTTATCATGAGCTTAATTTTCCCCGAACCGGTTCACTTTTCACTTTTGGTTTTCATGTACATATATATTTACCATGGGCGGAATACAAATTTTCGGGTGAATTTTTTTCCGGGAAAAACTCAGGATAAGGCAGATTAATAAAAACTAGTATCGCCCAGATGTCGAAATTCGACATCTTTTTCATACACTTGCGAATTTTATCTGTCACCAATACTAACTCCTTTTTGCGAAATACTATTTTGAAGTCCACCAGCATAATTTAAAGCGAATTTACAGAAAAACTTAAATAGGAATTATGAACGTTAATACCGGATTGATTAGTACTAATCCTACCAAGTCTCCTCCAAATTTTTTCAGTAGCTTTTGAAAGTAGACCGGAAAAGGAACCACGATTTTCATTTATTAAACATATGCGTAGGTATTTGTAGTATAGATGAGATCCCCGTTGCGAATGTCATGCATTAGTCACTTAAGAGTCTTGTACGGAAAAGTTACGTCTTAAATGACTTTGGGCTCCGTTTGTATGGAAGTCGTTCATGACTTTTGCACATAAATGGTAATTTCATCGTTGATGTCATCGGCATGACTTGGTCATGCAGTGAACATTAATGACATTCAAGCGACAGTATCTTGCAATGGAGTTTTTATAAGTTACCCCTGCAAGACATTGTCTGTTATAAGGCTTTGATACACATGCATGACACTGTCACCAGTGCCATTGTCTATATCTATATCTATATCTATATCTATATCTATATCTATATCTATATCTATATCTATATCTATATCTATATCTATATCTATATCTATATCTAT
>NW_016157658.1:107248-107713 GCF_001687245.7 Rhagoletis zephyria | reverse complement strand
CCGAAATAGTCCCGAAAGTCCCATAAATCCAAAAATAGGTCCCAAAAATCCCAAATTAGTGCTCAAAATCCCAAAATTCCTAAACTAATCCCAAGAATGGAGAAATAGTCCCGAAAGCCCCAAAAATCCGAAATTAGTCCCAAAAATCCCGAAATACTCCTGAAAATCCCAAAAGTCCCGAAATCAGTTTTGAGAATCCCGAAATAGGCCCGAAAGTCCCAAAAATCCGGAAATAGGTCCCAAAAATTCCGAATTAACTCTCAAAATCCCAAAATTCCTAATTAATCCCAAGAATGGAGAAATATTCCTGATTGTCCCATAAATCCGAAATTAGTTCCAAAAGTCGCGAAATACTCCTGAAAACCCTGAAATGGTTCCGAAAGTCTCAAAAATCCAAAAAGACCCAAAAAAAACCGATATACTCCCGATAGCCCCAAAAATACCGAAATATATTCCCAGAATTAT
>NW_016157658.1:106200-107181 GCF_001687245.7 Rhagoletis zephyria | reverse complement strand
TCCGAGAATTATGAAATAGTCCAGAAAGTCCCAAAAATCCTGAAATAGTTCCGAAAGTCCCATAGTTCTTAAATTAGTACGGAAAATCCCGAAATGATCCCGAAAGTCCCAAAAATCCAAAACAAAGTTCCAAAAATCCCGAAATACGCCCGAAAATCCGAAATTATTCCTGAGAATCCCGAAGTAGTCCAAAATTCCTAAAAATCTGGAAACTGTCCCGAAAGTCCCGAAATTACTCCCGACAATCTCGAAATAGACCCGAAAGTTCCAAAAATCCTAAATAAGTCCCAGAAATCTGAAAATAGTCTCAAAAGTCCCAAAAATACCTAAATTACTCCCGGCAATCACACGAGCCCCACATATCCCTAAATAGTCCCGAAAGTTCCAACAGTCCCGAAATTACTCCCGAGAATCCCGAAAACCCCATAAATCCAAAATAAGTTCAAAAAATCTGGAAATAGTCCTAAAAGTCCAATATAAGTCACAAAAATTTCAAAATTAGTCCCGAAAATCCCGATATTAGGTCGGAAAATCCCGAAAGTCCCAAAAATCCGGAAACAGTCCCGTAAGTACCAAAAACTAGAAATTAATACTAAAAATCCAAAAATAGTCCAGAAGTCCCAACAATTCTGAGAATACCGAAATACTGCTGAAAGTCCCGCTATTAACTCCGAGAATCTCGAAAGCCCCAAAAATCCCAAAAATCCCTAAATATTTTGAAAGTCGTTTCGAAAATCCCGAAAATCTTAAACAGTTTCCGGGAATCCCTAAAGAATTACGAAATAGCTTCGAAAATCCCAAAATAGTCCCGAAAACCCCGAAATGGTCTTCTAAATCCTGATTTAGTCTGAAGTATCTCTCAAATCCAGAAAAAGTTCCGCAATTGAGGTGTGGTGAGAACGAGTGTGATGTGTTCAACTGTGGTGGGTTAAGATTTGGCGGATTTTGGTGTACCAGTAGGAGGTGTGGTGAGTTTAGGTG
>NW_016157658.1:105893-105964 GCF_001687245.7 Rhagoletis zephyria | reverse complement strand
ATTTTGGTATCTAGCAGCTCCAAAATACTCAAGTTTTTCTTACTTTAATATATAATAGCTCCTAAGTACCT
>NW_016157658.1:93438-105793 GCF_001687245.7 Rhagoletis zephyria | reverse complement strand
ATCTATATCTATATCTATATCTATATCTATATCTATATCTATATCTATATCTATATCTATATCTATATCTATATCTATATCTATATCTATATCTATATCTATATCTATAGTTACTCTCTCAGAAGTGTCAAAAATGTGTCAATATGTTCCAGAAGTACCCAGAGTGTAAGGAACGCAAAAACCTTATTTCGTGCCCTTTCGGAATCAAGAAATCAGCTTTGTGTGGAGTCGGGGACTAATTGATCTCCAATAATACCCGTATGAGACTNAGTACCCAGAGTGTAAGGAACGCAAAAACCTTATTTCGTGCCCTTTCGGAATCAAGAAATCAGCTTTGTGTGGAGTCGGGGACTAATTGATCTCCAATAATACCCGTATGAGACTAGTAATAATAATAATAGATTGACGCTTACACATATGTTAGTGTTTGGCCGGGCTTATCCTCAGACTTGTGGCGTGCGCTTTGATGTCGTCACACAAAGCCGTGGGACCTACAGTTTTACGCCGACTCCGAACGGCGATTGTATTTTTTATGAAAAGCTCTTTTTCATGGAAGAAGTACACTCGGAGGTTTGCCATTGCCTGCCGAAGGACGACCGCTGTTAAGAAAAAACCTTTTTTCTATATTTTTTTTGCGATGTTGCTTTGACCAGGACTCAAGCCTTGATGAGTGAAAGCGCGCTCTTCTTACCACTACACCACAGCGGCCGACCCGTATGAGACTAGTTGCGACTAATTAATGCCCAATTGTACCCAATCGAGAGTAATCTCGGAATACTCTCTTTAGAGATTAGTCTCACAATTTTTTTAAGGGTACTACATTAGGAGTATTCTCCAAATCTTGCATAACCATTGGACGTAGAACGAGTTGCATAACTTGCAAACACACAACAACAATATACATGGGAAACATCATTTCCTGTCGCTGCAAAATATGCAACGTAGAACCCCATGTATATATTTTGCAAAATATCATAGCAAGTTTGGAATAGTATTTTTGCATTTCGTGCAATCCGTGCATCGTGGAAGACTTCGAGAATACCCCTAAGCAGCGATTACTGGACTATGGTCTGGCAGCTACTATTTGCTGGCCAAAGTTATTTTTGAAAGTATCGATAAATCGATTTTTTTTGGTCCCTTCACTAAACTAATTCTCCAAAGTAAAAAAGTACATACTCATTATTTTCTTAAAGAGTTTTCCCGTTGAGATATCAGTTTGTAAAGTTGACATTTCTACTAAAAGTTTACTTTTTTTTCCTTCGTAGTCAGTATTCTTGTAGTATAAGTCTCCAAGTGAGAAAGATACTTCAAAAAATATAATGGAAATGAATAACGAAGTTAATATTTGTGGTTGACAAAAAAGAAAACCAACATATAGCTTGCTGCGTCACGTTATTTTTTTCAACTTTATATCTAGCCTAATTAACAGCTATGATTAGAAAAAAGTATATAGCAAAAACTAAACTAATTTTTTACAATAATTTTTTTTTCCGATAACGCTATCTTGGATCCGCCATATTCAATTTCAAAAAACTTACATCAGATTTTAAATCATCGAATTCGAAAAGCCCCCTTATATATAAGTTTTTGGTGAAAAAGAAAAAATTATAAAATTTGGTAGCCATATTGGATCTGCCATTTTGAATTTAAATCTGCTATCAGATCCGAAATCAGCGCCCTCGAAAACCCGTCATTGAGAGGAGTTTGTGCTGAAAAGGCAACAAATTTAAAATTTGGTCGCATAATTGGATCCTCCATTTTAAAATCAAATAATCTTACATTAGATTCGAAGTCAGCGACCTCGAGAATCCCGCTTATATATAAGTTTTTTGATGAAAGAGAAATAAGTAGGTATAAAATTTGGTCGCCATATTGGATCCGCCATTTTGAAATTCAAAAATCTGACCTTGTATCGAGCGCTAACCGCCAAGAGGGCGTAAGCGACAAAATGTTCGATTTTCTGTTTTTGAGTGAAATCGATTACTTACCACCATACGCACCAGCTGTCAAAATTTCAAAGTCTTACGAAGTACCGTTATAAAGTTATAGCGAAAGCAATTTTGGCTTAAGTGCCTAATTGTACTCCGTTTAAATTTTTTTTTTCCCGCAGTGTCGGTTAAGCCTTTTTCTCCGTGAACAATTCTTCATTGCAGAGGGGAATTGAGTTACTGCGGAGCTAACTAAAGGCGCCCTCGTCCCATTCAGCGAGTTTACAGAGTTAGTAGAAGAGGAAAATTCTGTGTTCGTTTCTTAAAATATTGCACTCCAATAAGGCAAAAAAGGCCCATCCTCTGCCCTTTGGTGCATGGTCTGGGGAGATGGTTGGCCTGAAAAGCAGAAGGTGGCTTAAAATGCCTGTATTATGAAATACGTGATCCCGATAAGGATAAGTAGGCAAAACATGCACTTTTACGGGGTTGAGTGTTAAGCAGTGTTTGTATTGGTCAACTTTGTGTTCAACATTTGTGTTCAACTCAACGCAGCGATGCACGCTAAAAAATTTGAATGGGCAAATGTTGGCTGGCGACCAACTCTGTTGAAAGGGATTAAAGGCCGCTCAACAAAAAATTGAATGCTAATTCAAACAATGAAAACCCATTTATATGGCAAATATTTTGATATTTTTAGGCATCCAACTTTTTTCCATGCAAGGGCGTAGCGACAAAATCACCTGTTCCATTAAATATGGGCAAATAATATCACCAGTATTATATACCTACGTAATTTGTTCATTGACCTTCAGGCCTACTGAAAAATTTACTTTTGGTCGCTAACGCCCTTTGGCGGTTAGGGCTCGATATGTATGTCAGCACACTTTACGAATTTCTGACGTATATTTCTAACGCCTATAAGCACACTACGAATTTCTAACGTTGGAGTATATATGTATATATGTATGCCAGCATACTTTATGAATTTCCGACATATATGTCGGGGTTCTGGACTCGGATTTCCAGCGACATCTTGTGGCGGCTAGCAGAGGATTTCTGACGTTGGAGCAGATATATACATATGTCAGTGGTGCACACGGGAGTCTCAGGGAGCCACTCGGCTTTCACGTACAAGTCGTGTGTGCGACGCTACCGAATTTATGCGCCGCTAGCAGCCGGTTAAAGCGCAGTTAGTCAACGACGTAGCGTAAAGGTAGGTCCACGTACGTAGCAGCATATCAACTTTACTGTTGATAGAGAGAGAGAGAAGAAACGGCAACGTCACCGTCATGTGAGTTTTCGTTAACACGCGAATCCCATAAGGTAGATCGTATCTGCGTCAACCTACGTCTACGCTACGTCGTTGACTGGTTGAGCTTTTGGTTTGCCTTTGTACTTCATGCTGTAAGCATCTCTTGCGCGATCTGTTTTGTTCAGTACTCACATACCCAGTAGAAATCTTTACCATACAACATCGCTGTTGGTAGCATGCGCTTGCTGCTTTGTATACATGCCAGTATAAATTAACCCTCATTTCCATTCAACACGCGTGGTTTCTCAGAGCGTATGCGTACCTTAATCATACACTTGTACTACTGCCGTATGCAGGGGCGCACCCAGGAATATATTTTAGGGGGTTTTATATTTCTGAAGATATATCACCGGGAAATACTGAAAATTTGCTTGATAATACGCTCTTTAAAATACATTTATGCAAGTTTTATGTACAGTATGTAATAAATAAATAAACGTTTTAAAATTCATAAACTGCACTTTATTTACATAAGATTAACAGAACTCAAACACTTTTAACCGACTTCAAAAAAGGGGAGGTTATCAATTCGCCGGAATACATAACTTTTTTACCACGTGAACCGATTTCAATAATCCTTTTTTTATTGGAAAGATGGTACCTCAAGTGTCGTCCCGTAATTTGGTTTAGAGATCCGATGATTGGATCATGAAGAAATTAACGGTACCCCTAAATTTGTATATGAGAATTGAAGTCGGTTGTGTTCTTTCCTTAAAAACTACTTGTTTAATAAAAAGTTCTATAAACTCAAGATGCGCTCAACTTTCAAAAGTACCTAATAAAAAATTTTAAAAAAGAGTCAGTAAAAATAAATTTATTGATTCCATGAATTTTTGCACTTTTATGTTCATTTTTTCGATTTCTGGTTTCTGGTTTTCGATAGATGGTGATTTTTCCTGATTGCTAAATTTTTTTAATATTTCGAGTTCCGAAAAAATTAACTGAACTCTCAAGAAAAACGAAAAATTCATATAAAACGACGGACGAGAAATGGAAAAGAAATTTTCTTCTACCACCAAATTTTCATAAATCAGTTTGCAGCTCTCAAGAAAAAAATGCTCGTATATTTATTTCCTCATGAAAATTTACAGCAAAAGCGAAGCGCTTTTTCAAGCAACAGAAATTATAATAAATATTTCTTATAATTTCCTTGAGAGCAGGATTCTTAGCTTCAAGATACAGTTTGCATTTGAGGTTATTAGCTTTAGGGGGGGTTTGAACCCCAAACCCCACCCCTAGTGTGCGCTAATGGCTATATGCATATGGCTGTATTAATGTTTCAAACATACAAAAATGCATTAATGGAAGAGTATTTAAGCATTCTGACAAGCTCCCCATATGTAAATGCTACTTTTATGATACATTCTAATATACGGGGACATACAAATAAGTAGCACTTACATATGCAAATGCACATGTTGTATAAGCCCGTTTGTGCTGAAAATAATATCGCACAACACGTCCGTTCACTAAAATTTTTGTACAAGACTGAAAATATTACAAAAATTCCACTTCAAATTTATCAAGAAATGTTTTTAAAACAACGACAACGTACAATCGCTTGCAATTCGCTAGAATTTGAATTTATTCGTGGAAATTCATGACTATGCATGAATTGTTCACACTAATTCACTCACATAGCAAGCATCCTTCAAGAATACATACAACCGACTTCTACTGGGTACTGATACAAAAATATTGCGATTGTATTGGGAGCTCTGCCAACGTTGTACACCACTGACATATGTATGTATATAAGCATTCGGATCAGCAGCAAACCTTATGCTGCTCTGCTCAAGTTCCAGAAACGGCATGTTGTAAATTCTATCGTTCTTAGGCCTTCACATAGGCCTAGGCGTTTAAAGTTTACGACATACAACAATACGATACTTATGACGCCGTTGTGAATCCCTCAATTAATTGAAATTGTAATCTGTGGTCCGGTTTTTCGAGATTTATCGACGGGGCGTAATTTGTTTCAACCATCAAGAAGTTATTTAAATTTTTGGAGTGTAGAATGTGTGAAGCTGCAACAAAACTGTACTAGCATTGGCTTACGGTTTGAATACTCACCTTTCAAAGTTGTATTTTGGCCTTTTTATGAATAAAAATTTTGGAAGCAAATCAACGAAAATGCACTTCACCCAAGGAGCCATACGATGTGTTTGTGGAGAACGAAAATGAACATTCAGAACGACGACGGTTACACAAATGCTATAAAATAAAAGTTTTGCATTATTTTTAATATTTCACCACATTGATATTATGCAAACATGAACAAACATAAAGGGGGTTTCTCTGAAATGCGATGCGATAGCAATATTGCGCAAGCTCGAAACATGTTTAATAAATATAGATTTTTTTAAATCTTTTTACCCAATATGATACACATTTTTATTTCATAAACCGCGATTGCAAAACTAAATATTTTCGTGATTTAGTTCACGAATATGCATATGTACATAAAAATAATAATAATAATAGATTGGCGCTTACACATAAGTTAGTTTTTGGTCGAGCTTCTCCCCAGACTTGTGGCGTGCGCCTTGATGTTGTCACACAAAGCGGAAGGACCTACAGTTTTACGCCGACTCCGAATGGTGATTGTATTTTTATGAGAAGCTGTGTTTCATGGCAGAAATACACTCGGAGGTTTGCCATTGCCTGCCGAAGAACGACCGCTGTTAAGAAAAACCTTTTTCTATATTTTTTACGACGTTGCTTTGACCAGGGTTTGAACCCAGGCGTCGCGGAGTGCATATGTACATAGATACACAAATAATTAACCTGCTTATTATGTGTCACGAACGATAGGCAATTCGAGCGATTCGTCTGCAGAGGAATGCTTCAAAAATTAGTCCGGCGACATCACTCTGGTCGGTTTAAACACAAACGAGACGATTGCCACGTAATCGATGAAAAGCAAGACAAAGACGATCGATAGAATAATAAAATCGCAATCAGAGATGTTGTCGTCTGCAGACGAAACGTTCGTTTATCCTATCGTTCATGAAACATAGTAAGGCAGTTAGATTACATTTTAAACATTTTACGTATTTTTATATTGGTTTTAATTTAATAAATTATGTTATACACACTGTTCCTGAATTAGTTAAAAGTTCACTAAAACGTACGACAAAAATTGAAAATACAACTTTGTTTGATATCACCTACGTAACCAAAATCCATTTTCACTAAAATCTTATCAGCCTTTTTTCGAAATACTGACATTCAAGAATTGCAAAGTTATAAAAATTTCAGAACAAACATATAGATATATTTTTGAAGTGAAACTTCTTAGGCGGCGGTATCGCAAAATTGGAGAGTGAAATTTTTAAAACTGAAACGTTTCATGAGTGAGAAGAAAGATATAGGTAGTATAGGGAAGGCGAAAAGAGAAATAAAGTGACGCATGACGGGTACGAGTACCTACATACATACGTATATACATATGTATGTTTGAATGCACGTATGTATGTAAACATATATGTATGTATATATGTACTAGCAGACCCGGCGAACTTCGTCCCGCCCAAAATTTATTTCTTTATTCAAATATTTGTTACAAAGTTTTCACCAAAATTCAAGGTCACATATGGTTTTGTGGTCGTCAGAAAGCATATCCTCCATTGCCGCCTTAAAAAACCTAACGAAAGCATTACGTCCGTGAAGAAGTTCTTACGGAAACAATGATCCGGATCGATGGTGAATCGTCCTTGAATCTGTGCCTTAAAACACTTCAAACTGTAAAACACTCATTCAATTCCACCTATAAGAAAAAAAGTATCCTATATGTTCATCCAGGCAGTAGGCTGCCTACGCGCCACATTTCAAACAAAACGGAACATATTAGAACAAAGACTGGATCATATATGTTAATCTAGGAAAGGTACCTACGTACTAAATTTCAAGCAACTCTGACTATAAATACCACTTTTTCGAATAGATCGGTCTCTGGTCCACTTCACGGAAAAAAATAATCATATGTGCTAATCTAAGCAAAAAGCTACCTTCATATCAAATTTTAAGCAAATCAGACCATAAATTTCTAATTTCTCAGATCCATACACACTTAAGATGCTGTTTTCGGCTTTTGTGCGGTCTAAATTAGAATACGCGGCATTTATTTGGAGACCATATCATGCTATTCATATAAACAGGTTGGAGAGAGTTCAAAAAATTTTCCTCCGTTTCGCTCTTCATTCGCTAAATTTCACACTCCCGATTCCGTCATATGAGTCTCGGTGCCGTCTAATCAGCCTACTGTCCTTAAATGATAGAAGAACACTCTTGGCGATATCTTTTATTTCTGACATTGCTACAGGCAGGATTGACTGCCCGTCCCTGCTTGAGAGGTTGCACTTCAATGTCCCGAGTAGAAACCTCCGTCGGTTTGAGGTATTTCGTGTTGGCCTCAGCAAAACGGCATATAGTGCCAATGCTCCGATTAATAGAACTCTAGCTGAGTTTAACGTCTTCGCAAATTCTTTAGACCTAGACTTATCAGTTTCTAAATCTGCTCTTAAAGCCCAGTTAAGTGATTATTTTATCAGTCATTAGTGTAGTTTATGATCTCAACTTATATGTAAGCGTTTGTTAATTTATTTTGAGTGTGGCGAACTGCCAAAAAAATGTCAGTTTCATGTGAATAATTGTTTTGAATAATGTAATTAAACTAGTAATACTCTCCAACATGTGTAGTCTGTAAGAATATTCTGTTCATTAACTTCAGTAAATAAATAAATAAACAAATACAAAAAAAAAAAAATACGATTTTTTCGAATAGATCAGTCCCTGCTCAACTTCCCGGAAAAAAGATGCTATATACTAATCTAGGCAAAAGCCACCTACGTACCAAATTTTAAGCAAATTGGACTATTATATGATTTTTTCGAATAGATCGGTCCCTGGTCCACTTCCCGGAAAAAAGTATCATATATGATAATACAGGCAAAAAGCTACCTACTAACCAAATTTTAAGCAAATCGGACCATAAATAGGAGTTTTTCGAATAGATCGGTCCCTGGTCCACTTCCCGGAAAAAAAGGATCCAAAAAGCTACCTGCGTACCAAATTTTAAGCAAATTGGACTATAAATATGATTTTTCGAATAGATCGGTCCTTGGTCTACTTTAGGCAAAAAGCTACATGCGTACCAAATTTTAAGCAAATAGGACCATAAATACGATTTTTTCGAATATATCGGTCCCTGGTCCACTTTCCGGAAAAAGGGATCCTATGTGCTAATCTAGGCATAAAGCTACCTACGTACCAAATTTTAAGGAAATCGGACCATAAAATAGATTTTTCCAATAGGTCAGTCACTGGTCCACTTCTTCCTGGAAAAAAAAGGATCCTATATGCTAATCTAGGCAGAAAGCTACCTACGCACCAACTTTTAAGCAAATTCGTCCATAATAAGACTTTTTCGAATAGATCGGTCCCTGGTCCACTTCCCGGAAAAAAAGTATCCTATATGCTATTCTAGGCAAAAAGCTACCTACGTACCAAATTTTAGCAAATCGGACCATAAATACGATTTTTTTCGAATAGATCGATCCCTGGCCCACTTCCTTGAAAAGAGGATCGTATATGCTAATCTAGGCAAAAAGCTACCTGCGTACCAAATTTTAAGCAAATTGATGTTTTCATGTATGTACATTAGACTGCATCACTCCCCATACAAAAAAAGTCGGTACTATTTTTCCATTGTAATTATAAAATCTATTACATTTTAAGACGTCCACCAAAATATTTCGAAAAAATGTTAAGATTTAAGTGAGCTGGACAATTTCAAAATACCTCCAAAAATGGAGTTTTTTATGAATAAAAATAATTTTTTTAACATTTTTTTTTGAAAAAATCCCCTCAAATGTGTAGCGCCAGCTGATTGCCAGATCCTATACGTTAACCTAGGCAAAAAGCTACCTACGTGCCAAATTTTAGGCAAATCGGACCATAAATATGATTTCTTCGATTGGATCGGTTCCTGGTCCACTTCCCGGAAAAAATAATCATATGTGCTAACCTAGGCAAATAGCTACCTACGTACCAAATTTTAAGCAAATCGGACCATAAATAGGATTTTCTCGAATAGATCGGTCCCCGGCCCACGTCCCGGAAAAAAGGATACTATACGCTAATCTAGGCAAAAAGCTACCTACGTGCCAAATTTAAAGCAAATCGGAACTTAAATACGATTTCTTCGATTGGATCGGTTCCTGGAAAAAATAATCATATGTGCTAATCTAGGCAAAAGAAATTTAAGCAAATCGGATCATAAATACGAATTTTTCGAATAGATCGGTACCTGGTCCTCTTCCCGGAAGAAAATGGTTCCTTTATGCTAACCTAGGCAAAAAGCTACCTACATACCGAATTTTACCATAAATCGGACCATAAATACGATTTCTTCGATTGGATCGGTTCCTGGTCCACTTCCCGGAAAAAATAATCATATGTGCTAATCTAGGCAAAAGAATTTTAAGCAAATCGGACCATAAATACGAATTTTTCCGAATAGATCGGTCCCTGGCCCACTTCCCGGAAAAGAGGATCCTTTATGATAACCTAGGCAAACAGCTACCTACGTACAAAATTTAAGCCAATCGGACCATAATAAGATTTTTTCGAATAGATCAGTCCCTGGTCCACCTACCTTAAAAAAGTAAAATTTTTTAGTCTAAAACATGGTGGTTGCTGAAAGCTATTTATATACGAAATTTCATTAAAATCGGACCAGCCGTTCGCGAGATTACCTGTTACAAAAAAAAGGGACTTCTCTTTATATAATTAGTATAGATATAGATAGATAGTATAGATATAGATATAGATGTATGAACGAACTCATTGCGCATTTCAGCTCTGCCGCTACCAAGCAATATGCAAGCGTGCTTCGCGTAACTACATCCATTCGTACATATGTTTGTATGGATATATTTATGATGAAGCAAACGGGCTTCGTTGATATAGGTACTGATGGGCATATGTATGTACTTATGGACAGCAATGTTTTCATGTATGTACATTAGACTGCATCACTCCCCATACAAAAAAAGTCGGTACTATTTTTCCATTGTAATTATAAAATCTATTACATTTCCACCAAAATATTTCGAAAAAATTTTAAGATTTAAGTGAGCTGGACAATTTCAAAACACCTCCATAAATGGAGTTTTTTATGAATAAAAATAATTTTTTTAACATTTTTTTTTGAAAAAATCCCCTCAAATGTGTAGCGCCAGCTGATTGCCAGATACGTCTAATGTGCGAGTGTGCGTGCGTGGGATGTAGACTAAACATAAGTGGTCAGACGCCAATGTTAATTAAGTGTGTAGGTGTGTAATTGTGGAATCGAACATAGGTAGTCCAATCAAACATCTTTGTTAACCGAGTGTAACTGTGTGAGTGCATGAGTGTCGCATCGAACATAGCTGATCAAACCACAACTTTAAGTACATAATGCCCAGTGAAAGTTCGATCGGCCCAGTAAAATAAAGTTCAGGGAGTGTGATTTTTCCAAACAGCGTTTTTTCTTTTTAGTTTTCTTTATACATATGTAAGAACATAAGTACATAACACGGATCGAGTCAGTTAGCCTGGCATAAAGGTATAAAACGATCCGGTTGGTGACGAACGGGTCAGATACAAAAGTTACGGAGCTAACGTGGTGATAATCAGTGATTTTGCAGTGCCAACGTTTTGTACTTATCAAAAAAATAAAAAAATGAAATTAAGGAAAAGTGTCTTAAAGTGTGTATTTTATACAGAATTCTCAGTTAATGGTGATGACTGTGTCGTTTTACCGGATTGTCGCGGTACCGATGACCGCAGAGCCACAACGTAGTGCTATCTTTGGAACTGGAGGTCGCCTGCACTTACACATATGTATATGTATATGTGAATAAAATGACCTACACTCGCCGGCCACTTGAAATAGTCACCATCGATATCCTGCCACAAAAATTGTGAGACGTCTGCATCCGCTGAATTCACCGCTGTGCAGTTACATACGCCACAGATAGTTGCAAACGCGCTAGCACACATACACACATACCAACCATAGATACCCTGCAGGGAAACCGCGGACTGGTGAATCAAATTTCTAGTTCCGTACCAGGTCTTCATCGCCAAAAAGGAACCAGTCCGATAGGCGCTAGATCCCATCCAGTCCAAAATCGGCGAAAAGTGGTACTTTTAAAAAACTGATTTTTTACAGTTTTTTCACTAGAAATCTATATCTAAAGTGACGAATTTAGAAATGGTTCGGAACTATAGAAAACGGGATGCAGAACGAACTAGATCTTATTTGTCCAATTTAGAACTAGTTCGGAACTAACTTGTTTACTTTACATAGATATGTGTTCGGCGGCTTTTTCGTTCAAATACGTTTATATTCTGTGCTTCGCAGATGCTTTTTCATAGCTTGGTAATACAAAACTAAAATTTGTGTTAACATTTCAACATCTTGGGAATAATAAATAACAGCGAGCACCTCTGCAAACTCACCTACAGCTAAAGGTATGTAAACGTACATTTCTTCATTCAAACAAATTTAATTTCAAATTGAAAACACAATTCTTCCAAAATAACTTAAAATCGCGCCACGGATGAACCAAAAATATTGAAAAATCATGATACTTTTTTCTTTCGTCTGTCGATTTTCGAACTGGTTCGGAACTATAGAATCTAGGTCTAGTTCGGAACTATCGAAAAAGGGATGCAGCGGGGGGCAATTGACACTTCCTAGGACATCGCCATGTTAAATTCGCCAGTTGCTTGCATGCAAAAGAGATTTATCGCGAACCAGTACTGGGTCTAAATGTACTAGAAGCGCACCGTTTCAGAACTAGAGATTTTCCCCACAGGGTACAAACATACATATCCACCAGCACATAACAAGCATATACCGATATAACCATCAACATACATCTGTACTCGCCGCAAAAGCTTCACCGCACCTCGAAGATACATCGGGGAAGAAATCGCCACCCACACTTGTATTGAAATAACCGGCATATGGTGTAACGACAGCCGATTTAATATGAATATACATGCATATAAATATATATATACATACATATATGTGGATATATGCATGAACATGTGTATA
>NW_016157658.1:75753-93338 GCF_001687245.7 Rhagoletis zephyria | reverse complement strand
GTAATGTAAAAAAAATATTTTTTTAAAAATAAGCTTTTTTTTAACATGTTTAATCAAAGGAATAAAATAAAGTAGTGTAAACAAAAGATTTTTTAGCAAGAAAATTTTGTCAAAACTGCACTAAAATGTTTATATATTATTAATTTCGGAAACAGTAGCCTTCGCGCGGCAAACTGTTCATTTCCAAATTATTTGCATTTTGTTATTTTTTGGTTTATAATATTTTAGTTTGTTATTGTTTTATTCAGCTGTTGTGTTGCAATGTTGCCCACTCTCCCAAAAGGGGGATTTTTTGCAGGGATCGATATGTCAATATCGGAATAGTGTTGCCAGCTTGGAAAATGATGTATCCGTTTTACGATATTAATTATTATTATTATATTTGTTATTATTATTGTATATGCTGACATTATTGTTTATTAATAGTTTTTATACATATTAATAATTATATTGCCTTATTATTTTTGTTTTTTTTTATATCAATGCTATTCAAAATTTTTGTTTGTTTATTTCTCTTTGCATGAATTATCTAAATTTTTTTCATAGTATTCTCGTGCTACAACCTCGTTCTTCTTCTTCTTCTTCTTCTCATTCTCCTTTTTTTTCTAAACTCCTTCCTCTTTTCCTTTCCTTTAAGCTCCTTCTTCTTCTTATTTTAAACTGATTTTTCTTCTTCTTTCTTTTGAAACTCCCTCTTCTTCTCCCCTCTTTTCTCCTATATTTTCTCTTCTTCTTCTCTCCCCTAGGGTCTCCTTTTCATGGCAATCGCTCCCCTATTTGGCAATTGCCGAGTTATCACATTTCTGTCTATGACCGAAATTTACCGATTCTTCGCCTTGCGTCGAATTAGGCTCAGGTGCATGCCGGGGAAGGATTTTTGGTGACTCTGCCGCGTCGGCCTCTTCATCGCCGTAAAATGGCTTCAGCTCACTCAGATGTGCTGTTCTCCTCTTACCGTTGTGTACCTTGTCTAATTCGACGATTACTGGCGAAACGAAGTTCATCACTCGGTACGGCCCAGCATACTTCGGTGCAAGTTTTGCCGCGAAGTTTTCCGTC
The DNA here is from genome assembly GCF_001687245.7 of Rhagoletis zephyria. Taxonomy (NCBI): domain Eukaryota; kingdom Metazoa; phylum Arthropoda; class Insecta; order Diptera; family Tephritidae; genus Rhagoletis; species Rhagoletis zephyria. Next base: position 92,279 of record NW_016157658.1, on the reverse strand, counting down.
GCCTTCGATAGGTGATGCTCCTTCACCAGCACTCGGTCACCTACCACTGGTCGCCATTTCCTCCTGCGCAAGTTGTAATAACGCGCTTGCTCGATCGACTCTGTCTGTTGATTTCGCCTTACCATCTCAAATATCTCTCGCATTTTCGTTGCCTTCGCCTCTGGTGTCGTCATCGTATGGCCTGTACCGAAAGTTTGTTCGTCGTAGAGGGCTTTTGGTGCTCGCGGCTCGCGTCCTTGCACTAAGAAGGCAGGGCTGTAGCCGGTGGCTTCGCAAACGCTGGTATTAAGCGCTAGTGTCATTTCGGGTAGTAAGTCGTCCCAATTTCGCTGTTCTTTTCCGGTAAACTGTGCAAGCATTCTCTTTATGTTGCGGTTTGCTCTTTCCGTCGGATTTTCTTGTGGCGTGTATGGCGCGGTGAGTTGATGCTTAACCCCGTACTCTCGTAGTAGCCGTTTGAACTCTCTGCTGGTGAACTGTGTTCCATTGTCAGTTATAAAAATTTTCGGGACTCCAAATCTAGCGAGTACGCGTTCTCGAAACGCTTTGTTGAGGCCTTCAGCTGTCGCTTTCCGTAGAGGCACAATTTCCACCCATTTGGAAAACTTGTCGATAAGGACTAGTACGGTTGTGTTTCCGTGCTTTGATCGTGGCAATGGTCCCACAAAGTCTGCGCATACTGTAGCCCAAGGTTCTTCTGCGATCTGGGTCAGCATCTTTCCCGCAGCTTTCTGTTGGCTGGGCTTGTAAATCTGGCAGGTAGTACACTGTCGGACATACCTCTTTATGTCCCTGAACATTCCGGGCCAGTAGTAACGTGCCGTCGCTCTCGTTATCGTCTTGCGGATGCCCATATGTCCTGCGCTTGGACTATCGTGAACTTCCTTCAGTACTCTCTCACGTAGTGGCGCTGCCACGCATAGCTTCCACGGTATCGTGTCTTCATCATCCATCTGGACTGCGATGTGTCGATACAGTTCGTTGTTTACAATTGTGTAGTCCGGGAACTTTGCTGGTGTCCTCTTCACCTCTGCCATTTTCTCGGTCAGCCACTTGCAGGCCTTTGCCTCTTTATCCTGCACTAATATGTTGAGCTGTACGTCTTGGGGTTGTCGTGACAGTGCATCGGCAACGACGTTCAACTTACCCTTGCGGTACTTTACATCGAATGTGTGTTGCTGGAGCTCTAGTGCCCATCTTGCAATGCGTCCTGAGGGACTCTCGATCGCATTCAGCCATTTCAAGGACAGGTGGTCGGTGATAACCGTGAATGCGTAACCCTCCAGGTACGGTCTCATTTTCCGTATAGCCCACACAATGGCCAGACACTCCTTTTCAGTCGCCGAGTAGTTTTGCTCTGCCTTATTCAGCCGTCGACTAGCGTAGGCTATGACTCGCTCTGCGCCATCTAACTCCTGTGTCAGTACTGCACCTAGTCCAAAATCGCTGGCATCGGTTTGTAGCGTGAAGTGCTGGGAAAATTCTGGACAGGCTAATACCGGTGCTTCCGTTAGTGCGCACCTTAATTTTTCAAAGGCCGTCTGCTGTTCATTGCCCCATTTCCATCGGCTTCCTTTCTTCAGTAATGACGTCAGAGGGTGTGCAATGTGCGAAAAATCCGGAACAAATCGCCGATACCATGACGCTACGCCCAGAAAGCGCCGTAATTCACGTGTGTTTGTTGGCGGTGTCAATTCTTTAATCGCCGCAATCTTGTCAGGGTCGGTGTGAATCCCTTCTTCGCTCACCACATGACCCAGGTATTTCAAACTCTTTTGGAAAAACTCACATTTCTCTGGGTTGATTTTGAGGTTCGCCTGCCGCAATCGTCGAAACACTTCTTTCAGGTGTTCCATGTGTTGGTCTAGCGTCGCACTCGTGATGATAATATCGTCCAGATAAGCAAACGCGTGCGGTTCCAGTTCTGGTCCGATGACTTTGTCCAGCGCTCGTTGAAACGTCGCAGGCGCTGAATGTAGCCCGAACGGCATTACGCGCCACTGAAACAGACCGCGTCCTGGCACAGTGAACGCAGTATACTCCTTACTACTCTCTTCCATCGGGATTTGCCAATACCCATTCTTCAAGTCCAGGCTGCTAATGAATTTAGCGCTTCTCAGTCGATCCAAAATGTGTTGGATTCGTGGGAGTGGGTACGCATCCGGTACCGAGCGCGCGTTAAGTTGCCGATAGTCCACGCAAAGTCTCCACTTTCCGTTTTTCTTCTTTACGAGCACGATTGGCGCGCTGTGTGGGCTATGCGAGGGCTCGATGCACTGCTTCTCTATTAATTCGTCGACCTCCCTGTTTATTACTTCCTGCATTTTCGGGTTTTTGGGAAAGTAGCGCTGTTTTATGGGTCGATCATCTCGCATTATAATCTTATGGGCGGCGATGTTTGTCGTCCCCGTCATCTTCTCGAATGCGAGCAACTCCTTCTTTAAGAAATTTTCGACTTCCATCGTATCCTCGGTGGATGTGGGTTGTTCATTTGCAGCCTTTTCGCCTTCCTCAGCTCTCTCTACTTCGCGCACCTCTAACATCGTGGTACATGCAGCCTTCGTTCGAATGTCGTCCTCTGCCTTCATCGTCAATGTCTGCCCTCCGCAGCTCACTGTTGTGTTGGCCTTTGCCAGGTAGTCAGTCCCAAGGACCATGTCATCGACTAAACCTGGTAGGACGAGTAACTCGCTCCTATGCTCTTGATCGCCCACCTTTACTACCGCCTCTATCGCTTCTGTGACCGCTATTGGTCTGCCATCTCCCATCACCACTCTTTTGTTCACTCTTCGTGACCGCTCGATTCCCAGGGTGTTCGCTGCTCTAATGCTTACAAAACTTCTTGTTGCTCCCGTATCAACCGCCGCTAATACTGCTCTACCATCCACTGTTGCTCTGGCGATTACTCGCCCTTCCGCTTGCTTAAGAATTGGTGTTACATTGACTGAGGTTACATTAGTGGAGACCCCACTCTTCGTCGCGAATGGGGTCCTTGGCCGTTTCCCTGTTTCCCACGGCAACAGTCTGAAGTTCGAATGTTCCGCCGACCACACGTCCAACAGAATTGCTGGATATCGTTGCGACATTCGTAGGCGAAATGTCCGTCTTCGCCGCATCGTCTGCACGCCGTTCGTGGGTTTACTCGGCTAGATCCTTCGCTTTTACGTTGGTGTCCCGTAGGTGGCGCAAAATCGGTTCCATCGTGCCGTCTGGCTGGCATCGTATGCCTCTCTCTTCGCTGCTCCTCTCGGATAGTGTAGTTGCGCTCCTCATTTCGTCTCGGGGTTATTGCGCGGGGCAATGCTCGTTGCGACTCCTTCTCTGCTACAATATTCTCGTAGTCTTCGGCCAGACTTACCAAATCTCCAAGAGTGTTGAATTCAGTTTGCTTAATATACAGCTGGTATTCGCTTCGGCAGTTCTTATAGATGCGTCGAAGCTTTTGTGCCTCCGTATAGTCGGAATGACGCATTAGCCCTTGTAGCGCTAGTACATAGTCCTTAAATGCCTCTCTGGGCCGTTGAACACGCTGCCGTATCTCATCATCGAGTCTTTCGAAATACCGGGAATTCAGGAAGAACTTCAGGAAATCTCGCTTACACGTCTCCCAGTCTCTCCAGTGGCCGTGATTGTTTCGTAACCAGACGAGGGCTCTATCCTTAAATAACTCGGGTAATGCTCGTGGAAGTGCGTCTCTTTCTATCTCGTACCCGTCGGCTAATTCTTCGACGCGTTCGATGAAACCCAGCGGGTCCTTGCCGCCATCGTATTTGACGCCCCATTTGCGTACGCGGTCCATGATAGTTGGGGCTGATCGTTGTGAGTCGACGTATACTGGATACATGGACACGTTCGGCGTTCCTCTTGTGCTGTCGTCGTTGATGGGTTGTTGTGTAGGCGGTAGTAGTAGCACTTCGGGTCTCTTCGGTGTTGGTGCGTTCCCCGCGCTTGTAGACCTCGTATGCTTAAGCGCTAAATCAGTGACCCGATCGCGATGGTTCTCAGTCTCCCCTTCCTCTTGTACAAATGTAGAGAGGCGTTTACGCAGCTCCTCGACGGTCCCCGAATTGTCAAGGCCGAACTCCGTCGTATAGGTCACAAGCTCCTCTTTATTTAAGTAGTACACCCACTTTGTTTTCACCATTTTATTTTTTTTTTTTTTTTTTTTTTAATTTTAATTTTTTTTTTTTTTTTTTTTTTTTTTTTTTTTTTTTTTTTATGTTTATGTTCCTTTGTTTCACGTTACCCTCTTATTGGTAAGGAATGTTTGATTACTTTCACAGTTCTTAATTTCTGGGCTTTACCCTGTGTCTCTATCACTTTAAAAGTGTCTTTGCACTCTTGCCTGGTAGTTTTCCAAATCACTTCACTTCTGTTATCTGTGAGTTCTCCTCCTTGGCCCTTACTGCTTCCTTTATTTATAAGGGCCCCACGTTGGGCGCCAATTGTAACGAACCCGGTTTATCCGGTCTATAGCTGGGCTGTGGCTCAGTCGGATGTTGGGTTCCCTTATCCAAACGTTAAAATAAATACGCCAATGATTCTTATAGTGACGCTTCTTTATTTCGCTATTTAGTTGGCAGCGTTTGCACGTCACACCAATATAACGTATTTCCTTGGCGGCGTTTCCACGTCACACCATATAAGTACTACTTGGCAGCGTTTTCACGTCACACCAATATAACATATTTCCTTGGCGGCGTTTCCACGTCACACCATATAAGTACTACTTGGCAGCGTTTTCACGTCTCACCAATATAACGTATCGCTTTGGCAGCGTTTCCACGTCACACCATATACCTTAACTACCTACTAAGCAACTTAGTCTTCACAATCGTTGCTTAGCCATTCCAATCTGCGTTTGCACGATCGACTGGAGTATACGACTACTCTACCAGAAGTGATTTTTAATTCCAATTGCTGCTCTATTTATACTGTCCTGCACGCAGGCAGACAGTTATCCTAACAATATTGTTGCTAACATTTTGCTTATTTCCTTTTACTTGCTCCTACATTAGTACGTATGTATGTACTTCAACCCTCAACATAAATATGTACATATGTATGTCAATTTCTCGTATATATATATATATATATCCAACAATTCATTTAATATGTATATATATAAGTAGATAAATACAATTCAGGTCTACATACATGTATTAATGTATATATATATAATAACAATTACGGAAAATTCAAAATTCTACGTACATGTATATATATATATGTGTATAATATAAAAACTCAACAATTCAATTTCATTAAATGTGACAGGCAATTGTGAAGTCCCTGTGTGTAGGGACTTGGGGTCTTCACAAAATAAAATGTTGAAAGTAGTCACTTCAGGTACTTCTACATCGGCGGAGAATAATCGCTTTAGTATTCTCGCTGATATGAATGATTTTAACCAACAGGTAGTTAAAAAAATACAAGCCTCCGCCAATTTATCTACGAGAACAAAGTTCTAATGCTCTGTTAGATACTCTCTTAAAACTAGTATGGAAAAATAATTTTCATGTGGTTCCTATTAAAAAGGGTAAAATACACGAAGTATAAGTACAGGCTCAAAGCGAGGAAGTTTTTCGTAAAATTACCAATGAGTTTGATAAGTGTAAGAAATCTTATTACACCTATCAACTTAGAAGTAGTCGAGGACTAGAAATTGTGATAAAAAGCATCGAGTCTAGTGTGAACTCTTAAGAGATAGAGAGTGCTCTTAGGGAAGAAGGTTTTATGGTGCGCAATGTTTTCAAAGTCAAAAATAAAGAAAACAACCCTCAACCGATGTTAAAAATAGAGCTAGAACATGACTATCATAACCTGAAGAAAGGGTAAGTGCATCAAACATATCAATTGCGATATCTTCTACACCGTAAAATCTCCGTATAAGAACCTTAGAGGCCCTGCTGGAATTTGGTCACACAGTCGCTACTGCACCTTACCTGGTATCTGTGTTAACTGTGGGGATCTACACATTTCTAAAGAATGACTGTTAATAACTTTACTTCATATGCACAAATGCTCAAAAATACTTCTCCGACACAACCTCTTTTTGGTCAGAATAGTAGTAACCTAGAAGCTACTATAAACAACTTTATGAAAGTTATGCAGGAGCAAATGATGGCAATGCAGAACATGGTACAATATTTGATTAAAAATCAAAATATATTACTTCAAGTCATTTTACATAAATCATGAATAATTTGTTTTTGTACTGCGAAAAGGATAACCCAGCATAAAAACGAACTAGAAAATTTCCCAAAGCGATATCATATAGAGGTTTTGCTTGTATCTGAGGCCCACCTTACGTAATTTAATAACTTTCAAATTAATTAACAGCTATTCTCATTCGTAACAGAATAAAGCACTTTGAATTAGAAACGTTAAGTGATGAGTTCATTCATAACACTGCAACAGACATTGATGACCACTTGGGTGGCCTTACTGTATCTGCTATAAACTGCCGCTCTCGTCATGACATAACAGAAAAACAATTTAATGATTTTTTCCTAAACTTTGGCAGTAAGTTTATTGTAGCAGGAAATTACAATGTCAAACACATTCTGGGGATCTAGATTGATTACTCCAAAGGGTAGAAACCTTTATAAAGTAATTCAGAACAGAGGATTTGACGTCTTGTCTACTGGCCAGCCAACGTATTGGCCATCAGACCCCCAAAAATTACCTGCTCTTATTGACTTTGGTATAACAAAGGGTATTGCGCGACACCGGAGTGATACTGAAGCATTATTTGATCTCTCTTGAGATCATTCACCCTGCCTCATAACATTATCAATGTTTATTGATTATGAAGAAGAAAAAAATCTTACAAATAAACACACAAATTGGTTAAAATACAAAAAGTATGTCAGTTCGCACATTGACCCGAAAATTCCTATTCGAACCAAGAATGATATCGACAGGGTAGCTGAAAATCTCACTGATATAACAGTTAAGGCCGCAGAAATCCCAACACCAAATCTTCTTACTGCCCTGGCCTGCACACCCTAAATATTCTTAGCTTAATAAGTAAAAAGCGCAAATTAAGAAGGGAAGGGCAAAGAATTCGCTCTCCTAAGCTTAAACAGGAGCTAAATGCGTATACAAAGGAATTACGTATTTTGTTGCAGGCGGAAAAAGAAAGAAGTACCCAGTCGATCCTTCGGTCTTTGTCTGCTTCGAAACTCCCTGTGGCGAACACTGAAACATGCGAAGAGGCCCGTTCTGCGAGAAGCACCATTACGTACTCATAACGGAATCTAGGCGAGAAATGATGAGGTTAAAGCAAACGCTTTCGCCTGTCATCTTTCACATGTCTTTAGACCCAATGAAGGCTCTCATCCTTCCAATATTTCAATACTCCCCCGTAGCCTTATCACAAATCCGCTTCGGGTTAAAAAGAAAGATTTAATTACAACNCTGTCATCTTTCACATGTCTTTAGACCCAATGAAGGCTCTCATCCTTCCAGTATTTCAATACTCCCCCGTAGCCTTATCAAAAATCCGCTTCGGGTTAAAAAGAAAGATTTAATTACAATCATTGTTCATGATATTAAGAAGAATAAAGCGCCTGGTTACGATAGGATTACAGGTGAAATGATAAAGGAGCTTCCACAAACTGCCGTACATTTTTTGTTACATATTTTTAATAACATGCTTAAGACTTATGGAAACTTTCGGAAATAATTATGGTGCGACATCCAGGCAAAGATCCGACGGTAGTAAGTTCATATCGGGCGATTAGCTTGATTTCAATATTTTGCAAAATATTTGAAAAACTTCTATTAAAAAAATACAGCCTTCATTAACAAGTAACCAGATAATACCAACGTCGGGCGCTGTGGTGTAGTGGTAAGCAGTGCGCGCTTCCACTCCGCAGCACCTGGGTTCAAGCCCTGGTCAAAGCAACATCGCAAAAAATATAGTAAGAAGGCTTTTTCTTAACAGCGGTCGTACCTCGGCAGGCAATGGCAAACCTCCGAGTGTATTTCTGCCATGAAAAACAGCTTCTCATAAAAATACAATCGCCGTTCGGAGTCGGCATAAAACTGTAGGGCCCTCCGCTTTGCGTGACAACATCAAGGCGCACGCCACAAATCGGAGGAGAAGCTCGGCCAAACACTAACATATGTGTAAGCGCCAATCTATTATTATTATTATTATATTAAATAATACCACCACATCAGTGTGGTTTTTGTGAAAAACATGGCACTGTAGAACAAGTTCATAGAATTGTTTCTTGTATTAGAAAAGCCTTCGAAGGGAAGTAATACTGCATCGGTGTATTTCTGGACATCTCTCAAGCATTTGACAAAATCTGGCAATTTGGCCTTATATACAAACTAAAGGTTTCACTCCCTGCAACTACACATGCAATTTTGGACAGATTTCTGCTGGGAAGAAACTTCGGCGTCAGGCAGAATTCCTTTAGAACGGGAAGTCACCCAATATATGCAGGGGCCCCCCAAGGCAGTGTTCTAGGACCCATATTGTACGTAATATACACTCGTGATTTGCCAGCTGATGAGAGTCTAACCATTTCAACGTTTGCTGATGACACAGCTATCCTAAGCAATAGTTCAGACCCAAAAGACGCCTCTTACAAGCAGTAAGAATATTTGAAAAAGTTAGAGATATGGCTCGGTTCTTGGAGGATAAAGGTTAGCGAAAGCAAGTGTGTTCAGACAACATTTACTTTGAAGAAAGAAACTTGCCCACCAGTATAAATAAGCAGCAAGGCTATACCACAAAAAGATAGTGCCAAATACCTTGGGATGACACTAGATGGAAAACTTAGCTGGAAAAAGCATATAAAAAAACAAAATTTCTCAAGCGAAACTAAAACAAGCAAGCCTTCAATGGGTTGTACACACACACACAAATCTAAATTTTAATATGATGATTAAACCATGTTGGGCATATGGAATCGGGCTCTGGCACATAGCGTGCAATTCCATTTTGAGCAGACTTCAAAGAATGCAGTGAAACATTTTACGCGCCATATGCGGAGCACCGTGGTAAATAAAAAATACGAATATCCACAAAGATCTTGATGTAAATACGATGCATGAGGCCATAAGAGGGCTAAGCACCAGTTACTCAGCACGTTTAATGAACCATCCAAATCGACTAGCAAGAGATCTTCTTAGCCCGAGATATGCAAGAAGACTAAAAAGAAAGGATTTCTCCGATATTATCAAATGATGCGCCATATAATAAATTTCCATATCCGGAATATATCAATTTCGGCTCTGGAACTCGTCCTTTCGGACTACCCAACACCAAAAGTCAGTCGAGCGCTTATCGAATATTGATCCTTATTAATAATTTCCCTCATTGTTTATACAAGTTTAAACTTATTTAATTCTCTAATTTCCTATTTACTATAATACATATTTATTTACTATAATACATATTTATTCTAAGCAGAAATAAATACATGCGGGCAACATTTTTAGCCTCGATTTTTTTTACGTTATTTACCAAGCAGTTTCATTACACTTTTGGCTCGTGTGGAAATATAATATATATTTCTGATCCACAACACCTTGCTTCAGCATGTAGCTGAATATCTGCTTAGCTATCACTAGCTTTTCTGGATTTAGTCGAAGAGCTTTTGACAGGACTGGTGGGCCATTTGTAAGAATGTAGTGCTAGACTCTTGCATTTGTCTCAGGTGCTGAATATTTGTACGGCTTCGTTAATCGTTGCACTCGGGCAACAGCAATTTGAAACGAACGCCACTAACTGGCGATACGGTGTAAAGCTTTGTACAGGTACGCTGCAAGCGGTGTCCTTTGCTTTGTTGCTCAGTCGACCAGAAGTTTTCTACGAACGACCATAAGCCCGAATGCATGCAGAAAATCTTCTCCGATTATTGTTTTTTTTTTTAACTTGGGCAACCACAAATTGCCAGTCCATATTCCTTCTTAAACGAACGTTGACTGATGCTATTTTTGTGCCGCCTGTTTTGATACGCGTGCCGTTTACTGCATAAATATTGCCTTTGGGTTGTGCCCTCCGATCTGTAGGGGATAAAATAGAAAAATCGGCTCCGGTATCGATGAGATACCTGATTTTTGATGTGTGATTCGTCGTAATCGAAATGGGTTCTAGTTGCCCGCCTTCAACTTTTAGTACTCGCACGGTTCCGTGCACTTTTTGGCTTTGCCTCCAAATTTGTAGTGGTACTTGCAGAACAGGAAAGGAGCATTCGACCTAGACTTACTACTCGTGTGGTTTTTTTGCTACCCGCCTGTTTTTAATTGACGTATCTCTTCGCAGAGCTTCTGTATTTCGTCACGAAGTGAAGAGTTACTAGGGTTGCCTTTTACCCCCGAGAATGTAGCGTAAGTTTGCACCTCCATGGACGATAGAAATGATTGTGTGAACATTTTCTGGCAAGTCTTCTAGCCAGAGGGATTTTAGTGCATCATCGGTGTTTTTTTGTTGCCTGCTAGGTCCTTTATGCGTTTTAGTAACTGCAAAGGCTTGAGATCGCCTAACTGTATTTCGCATATAAGTTTGCTTAACTTACGTTGATCGGAACCGGCATACTCCGCGATGAGTGCTGTTTTCATTGCCTCATATTTATTAAGCACTGGGGGATTTCTTATGATATGCACGAGGTATTGTGGCTCGAGCGATGCGATCTTTTGGTGGAATTTCATGGTGTCAGTCGACACACCTAATACCATGAATTGTGACTTCATTTCTAAAGTACAACTCCGGTAATACCACTCGGAAAACATCGCATGGCGCCGGGAGCTGTGTGTGCAAAATAGCGTTAGCGTGCAATAAAATTGTTAGCGAAAGTAATAAAAAATTGCATCCTGAAATAAAGCGTGGTATTGACGAAACTGCCGCTGTGGTGTGCGCGCTTCCACTCCGCAACGCCTGGGTTCAAGCCCTGGTCAAAACCACATCGCAAAGAATACAGAAAAAGGTTTTTTATTAACAGCGGTCGTCCCTCGGCAGGCATTGGCAAACCTCCGAGTGTATTTCTGCCATGAAAAAGAGCTTCTTGTTAAAATATAATCGGCGTTCGGAGTCGGCGTAAAACTGTAGGTCCCTCCGCTTTGTGCGACAACATCAAGGCGCACGCCCCAAATCGGAGGGGAAGCTCGGCCAAACACTAACATATGTGTAAGCGCCAATCTATTATTATTATTATTATTATTGACGAAACTGAAAATAAGAAGAAATTGTTCTATTTGACAAATAAGTGTCGCGATTATTCGTAAAGAATGTGAGTGAAATTGGACATACCGAACTCGTAAAAATTAAAATCGATAGGATACTAATATTCCTATTGCTCGAAACCCGTTTCGTGTTCTTGAACCTAAAAAGATATTAATCGCGAATATGTTAAAAGAACTACTCGATAACGACATTATCTGTAAATCCGGCTCCAGTAAATCTGTAATACGCTAGCCCTATGCTTTTGGTAAAAAATAAAAACGTTGACTTCCGGCCAGTGATCGGACTTCTACCGCTTTTTTCAGCATCTACCACACAAGGTGTGAAATCTACCACATATTGGCGTTTTTGAATAGTTTTATTTTTGCTCGATATAATTTTCTTAATTTTAACAGCAAAAATTGTCCAACACTAAACACTAACAGGCAGAATGGGAGGATAGAATAAACATTAAAATAGTAAATTTTCTCAATACTCAATTTTTCGACAGAAAACATGGTTTTATTGTGTTAAATTGCAAAATATATGATTTATAAAAAAGAATTAATAGCGACAATGTTAAAAAACGGCGATTTTTGTGAAAGTATTAGAAAGTTTCAGTGCATCTAAAGTTTATAAACCGTTGTTTACTTTTACTTGAAAAGAAAGTGGGCAGCACTCCGCAAGTTTGCAGAAATCTTTCGAAATAGGCTCGAAAAATATCTTGATATGGAAGGAACTGCTTTACACTGTCAAGGAAAAAAATTGCCAAAACTCAACGGAATTTTTAGCAACTTCAATCTTGCACTTTATTATACTAAAATTAAATTTTCTGGGATTTGAATTAAAATGTTTGCAATTTAGGTGAAACCTTGCAGAATATTTTTAATTTTTGTACAAATGTTGATCCAAAACCTGAGATCCACCACATTTTTTTGAAATCTACCACATTTTTTTTCCAGATTCTACCACACAAATTTTTTTCAAGTCCGATCACTGCTTCCGGCGGCTACTACCAAGTTCCTATTGAGAAAGGTAGCCGAAAATTTACGGCATTTATTACGATAAGAAGTCTGTACGAATTTAAACGCATGCCGCTTGGGTTAAAACGACCCCGCTGTTTTTCAACGTCTGATCGCTAAAATTAAGGAAAATGTGATACCTATGGACGATATCTTAGTTGTTAATTTAACCATAAGCGAAATATATGAATAGTTAGAATAAGTTTTTAAGGCATTAAAAAATGCTAACGTTACTCTCAATCTACAAAATTGTGAGTTTTTGAAAACAACGATACAGTTTTTGAGTCACGAGCTAACACTCTATGGTATTTCTCTGGGTTAGCTAAAACGCGATTTTAAAACGCCATAGAGTTTTATCGAAATTAGACTATTCTTTGGGTTGACTGGTTATTTTCGCAAATTTGTACCGGGATATGCCATCATCGCTGCTACATTGAATCGATTGTTGTGGAAAATGAAATATCTAAGCGGTCAGCGGTAAGCGAACTGTTTTAGTTTCTCGATCGGTGATTGCTGCCTATAATGTCAAGGCAGAACACCAAGTACACACAGACGCGAGTGCGATCGGTTTAGCAGGCGCGTTAATCAAAAAAGAAGGTGACGATTCGGAAACGGTGTTTTGTTAAAGCCGCGCAACTATGACCGTGATCGAAGCAATATAACTATTTAAATATTATATTTAAGGGCGAACGGGTAAAGCTTATCACAACGCAGTGAGAACAGTCATAAACAAACGTGAACTTGTGCCGTGCATCGTAAGGTGGCGACTTCGTATCCAGGAGTATGCTATCGACGTCCAACACCGTGCTGGCCAACGAATAGCTCACGCCGACGCACTAAGTCGTGTGCCAGTCGAGGAGGCGCTAGAGTTAGAAATGGCATCCCTTCGATTTGACAAAGTCCAAGTTAGCAACGACGATTGGTTATTTAAAATGCAACTCCAAGATGATTCAATCAAAGAAGTAGTCAGCAAACTACAGCAAGGCAATACGGCAGTAAGCAAAGGTTTTGTTTTAATTCATGGCCGGGTATATAAGAAAGTAAATGGTAAACATCGCTGGGTGGTTCCGAAAGCACTAAGATGGCAAATCGTTAACAGCGAGCACCATAAAGCAGGATGTCTTTGGTTGGAGAATACAATTGCATGAATAAGTGCACATATGTGGTTTACCCTTTTGAAATCCTACTTAAAATCTTGCATCGATTGTCATTACAATAAGGTACCAGGTTGTAAAAAGGAAGGCGAGCTTCATGTAGGAGAAAAAGAATCCATACCATTGCGAACTGTCCGTGTGGACCATTTAGGTTCGTTCCCGAAAAGTTGGAAGCGCAATGAACACGTACTCGTAATGATTGACGCTTTCACTCATTTCGCGATTGTACGAGCAGTCAAGAGTACAGGAACCAAACACGTTATCGAGGTCTTCAACGAATTAAGAAGTTACGTAAGAATCCCAGAGAGAATCATCTCAGATAGCGAAATGGCATTCGAAATAATTCTAACGATATTGTAAAGAAAACGACATTCACACATTTTCCATGCTGATCGAATGCAACAAAACAATACTCTAGATGTAACTACTTTCAGTTAACAACGATAAGCAATGGGACGCTGTACAGTGAACGATTCCATGTTGGATCAACAGCATGTGTAATAAAACTACCTCACAAACACCACAAGACCACAGAAGTCCAAGCAACACTACTTGGTTATTGAATACGAGTCACCTATCACGGGCACTTCATGGACGAATTCTCGGTAATGATTGGTTAGTCCTACAAGATATACCAGGGTCCAAAAAAAAACTCAATGACACTACTCTTCAGTTTACTCTAGCGAAAAAATGAAGCCATGGTGCCCTCTTCCTCAGATTTTCGACAGTGATGGGGAAAACAGCGGCGATTAAGGTGTTAATAACCCAGTGATCACGGATCGAGGTGGATCCGCAGCTGCAGTTATGGCGGAGTTGTAAGGTCATTGCAACCCTGGCATTATTGTAATAGGCTTCGGCTTTTACCCGAAAAGCAAACAGATGCCAACGAGTCAATAAACATCTAAATCATTTTTACATTTATACTTTTTGACATTAAACGCTGAATAAATTAATATCTTTGTATTCTTGTTGTTAATGGAAGCGGAAGAGTGTTTTTTTATTTGCGGCTATACTTTTATGGGTATAAAAAGATTAGATCTATAAGTCAAAAAGAAGGGGAGAAATTTCAATTACTATTAGATTTGAGCCACACATGATTCAAAACGACCAACGTGTGTGAGAAATAGCGAGTTAAATGTGCGCCATTAAGTTTTATTATACATACAGCCGTTCTCAGATTCGTTTAGTGACTATTTAAGGCCTTCCTCTGTAACGATCTCAAAAAATTCCCTCTCAAAGTCAGTTAATGATTCGTTAACAGCATTTAATGATAATTAAAGTTAAGTAAAGAAAACCCCTTTTTGTTTGTTTCCAATATATTTGACTTTCGATTATATTGCTGTAACAGTGGCAATGGCCCAGTGAGGAGAGCACTTTCGTGCCATTCGAAAGACCCGAGTTCGATCCTTGGCAACGGAATTTTTTAATAAAATTATTTTCTTTTAAGTTGTATTTGATAAAAATAGATATTTTTTTATTTTAGCTTAGAAACTTTTTTGAGTATTTCTTTTCTTTTTTTTTACTTTAATTTTTTTGATAGTTTTTCTTGTATAAAAAAAAACATTTCTAAACAATAAATAGAAGAACTCTATTCTCCTCGTTATCAGATCTTTCAAGTAGTCATTCAACATACAGAAAAGAGCTCTCAAGATAGTTGCCGGAATATAAAGACTTTCGAAAGGCCTGGTGAGCTGAAAGACAGATGCCAGAATTGGTCTGTTTGTGGTTGTGTTTGTTTTTAGCAAACGGTATCTAAAAATTCAATTAAATAAAAAAATTAGATTCCTTTTTAAACAACAAAATCTACAAATCAAAAGAAAACTAGATAAAAAAAAAATAAAAAAATTTAATGAAACTAGGACTCGAACTCGGATCTCTCTAATGGCACGCCAGTACTCTGCTCACTCAGCCACTGCGACTGTTGAGGCAGAGCGCGCGAAATGACATAAATACTTATTTTTATATGTGATTTCAAACTGAACGAAAAAAGGGAGTGATGCCACAGAGATAAAGGGTCGCGACTGGGGCCAGACTTTAATTTTTCATTTCATAATTTTTAACCCTGAGAGTAAACATTAATTAACAGATTTAACGATCATTAGTTAAGTGCCTGTTAAAGCTGATTTCATAATTGTTTCTGAGTGATGTCACAGAGATAAAGTGTCGCAATTGGGCCATACCTAAATCTTTCATTTCATAATTTTTAACCCTGATTAATTAATAGATTTAACGATCATTAATTAAGTGCCCGTTAAAGCTGATTTAATAAATGCTTCTGAGCGCGGCTGATAGACCCGTAAAGGCGAGACTCATTGTAGATATAGATTTACCAAATAAGGAAAATAGTAGTATACTTTAAAGGAAATTGTGGCGTTTAGGGACAAAACAACAGATGAAACATTTATCCAAAAGCTCTTTCTCTTTCATAATTGCCACACCGCATTTGATTCATTTTTATTATTACATGTTATATGTAGTTGTTTCAGAGTTGTATGGCAAAATCCATCCTTTGCGGTAAAGACTTTTTGAATCGAGAAGAATAACTATTACAAGTGTTCGCCCAGCGGTTGAAATTCAACCGCTAAAATTGAGGATAGTTTATGTGAGTTGAGTTGAGCTGAAATAACATTAGTTGGAATGGGTTAAGTGGAGGGGAGTTTAGCTTAGTACTTTGCACAACATAACATACCATAATATAAGGTTAAATAACATAACATATGTAGAATAACACACCACAATATAACATCGCACACTCTTCAGTTGTATTTCATTTTTATCCCTATCACTTTCTTCCTCTCTATCTCTGTCTCTATCGCTTTTTGTGTTTATGTTTCTCTTCACCTTCATGTTCATGTTAATGTTCATGTTCATATTAATTTTAAAGTTAGTGTTCATGTTCTTCTTCATCTTCATATTCACCTTCGTTTATATTCAGGTCTCTTTACTTTTATTATCTTTGCCGTTATCCCTTTGTTCTTCTACATATTCAACTTTACCTTATTCCATTCATGAATCTTAATATTCATAAATATGATTCCTAAACTGCTGCTTAGCAGATTTCTTTAATTCAGTACCAATATTAAAACATACATTTAGGAGGAATTTCCGCCCCAACCATGTACATGTACATGAAGATTAAGATGAAGATGAAGATGAAGATGAAGATGA
>NW_016157658.1:60488-73697 GCF_001687245.7 Rhagoletis zephyria | reverse complement strand
TGAAGATGAAGATGAAGATGAAGATGAAGATGAAGATGAAGACGAAGATGAAGATGAAGATGAAGATGAAGATGAAGATGAAGATGAAGATGAAGATAAGAAGATGAAGATGAAGATGAAGATGAAGATGAAGTGACACCAACACTAATGCCCTTCATCTTCATCTTCATCTTCATCTTCATCTTCATCTTCATCTTCATCTTCGTCTTCATCTTCATCTTCATCCTACATCTTCATCTTCATCTTCACATATACATTAAAAAAATAACTATAATATATACATTAAAAATTTTCACTTACCTGATTGATACTAATATCATTGCAAATATCAAATACTTGCCCAGAAGTGGAACAACTAGAGAAGTAGGAGGTATTATTTCAACTACCAAAAGAAAGAACACGTGTAAGCTGATAAGTATCGAGATGGACAGAGTGACCTGGAATAAAAAACGAATGTAATGTGCCGCAATTTGGTGAATGATCAAAGTTGCAATTCTGTGTACAAAGTGAGAACTTTATTTATTAATCTTGTATGCTAAAGAAATATTCTGTTCTCTTTTATAGATATAAGGAAGCGAAATGAATTTTGAAATCATAAGGACGGGAAGCATGCTTATTTGAGTATTTTTTGGCTCACATCCGCTTCCGTGGAGGATCCATCGGCAATTTAAATCGTCACCAATGTTGCCGTTTGGATAAACTCTGATCCAAGTGGATACTTTTCCGATGAATTTTGTGTGGATACTTTTGCTTTGCTCTGTAGAAATTCGGATACATTTCTAAACAAAAATATATCTTTATATATAAAAGTGAATTGCTGTTCGTGNTGGATAAACTCTGATCCAAGTGGATACTTTTCCGATGAATTTTGTGTGGAAACTTTTGCTTTGCTCTGTAGAAATTCGGATACATTTCTAAACAAAAATATATCTTTATATATAAAAGTGAATTGCTGTTCGTGTGTTATCGCATCACTCAAGAACGGCTCAACGGATTTGCTTCGTTTTTATTTCATTTTGTGTCTTTCTATCTGTAGAAGGTTTGTAAAGAGAAAACTGGTAAAATGGTGTTGCCAGATATTTGCAATATCAGAAAAAAAAATTATTACAAATAAGCCGCAATAATGCCATTTCACTGAGAACGCATAGCAAAATTAATTCGGAAAAAAATTTGGATGGGGTTACCACCATTCGAAAAAAAGTTTATATTTAAAAATGGATTGCTTTTATGTGTTATCGCATCACTCAAAAACGGCTCAACGGATTTGCTTCGTTTTTATTTCAATTTGTGTCTTTCTGTCCGTAGAAGGTTTGTGAGGAGAAAATTGGAAAAATTATGTTGATTGTTTTCGTGTGCTATCGCATAACTCAAGAACGGCTCAAGGGATTTGGTCCTATTTTATTTTATTTTGTGTTTTATCTCTGTAAAATGAATGTAAAGAAACAATTCGAAAACCGGTGTTGCCACATATTTCAAATATCAAAAAAAAAAAAATTAATTTACATAAGCCGCAATAATGTACATTACTGAGAATGCAGTAACAAATTTAATAAAAAAAAAACTTGAAGAGGTTTGCCACCACTCGACAAAAATCTTTAAATATAAAAATAAATTGCTGTTCGTTTGTTATCGCATAACTCAACAACGGCTCAACGGATTTGTTTCGTTTTTATTTCATTTTGTTTCTCTTTGTCTGTAGAAGGCTTGCAAAGAAAAAAAATTTAAAAACCGGTGTTGCCATATATCTGAATTATCAAAAAAAAATTAATTTTAATAAGTAATAATGCTATTCCACTGCGAATGTATGAAAACACTTAAAACAGAAAAAAAATTGCATAGGGTTCCCACCATTCGAATAAAATCTTATTTCACGGTGTTTGTGGTCAACTGCTCCTAAACGGCTTGACCGACTTGTATGAAATTTTTTGTGTATATTTGGAAATATATGAAACCAATCGCATACTCATGGAAAAAATGGATGTTATTGGAAAACCGAATTTTTCCTGCCGCATATCTCTGAAAGCGTTCATGGTAGGGTACTGGAACTTGGTATGGAGATATATAAAATTAATTTAGAAAATGAGCGCGGGGAACAGGTCGTAAAGTTAATTTCATGGCGCTAAGTGAAGGAGGCGTGGCATCTACTATAAAAACCAAATTTTTAATACTACATATNAAATTAATTCGGAAAAAAATTTGGATGGGGTTACCACCATTCGAAAAAAAGTTTATATTTAAAAATGGATTGCTTTTATGTGTTATCGCATCACTCAAAAACGGCTCAACGGATTTGCTTCGTTTTTATTTCAATTTGTGTCTTTCTGTCCGTAGAAGGTTTGTGAGGAGAAAATTGGAAAAATTATGTTGATTGTTTTCGTGTGCTATCGCATAACTCAAGAACGGCTCAAGGGATTTGGTCCTATTTTATTTTATTTTGTGTTTTATCTCTGTAAAATGAATGTAAAGAAACAATTCGAAAACCGGTGTTGCCACATATTTCAAATATCAAAAAAAAAAAAATTAATTTACATAAGCCGCAATAATGTACATTACTGAGAATGCAGTAACAAATTTAATAAAAAAAAAACTTGAAGAGGTTTGCCACCACTCGACAAAAGTCTTTAAATATAAAAATAAATTGCTGTTCGTTTGTTATCGCATAACTCAACAACGGCTCAACGGATTTGTTTCGTTTTTATTTCATTTTGTTTCTCTTTGTCTGTAGAAGGCTTGCAAAGAAAAAAAATTTAAAAACCGGTGTTGCCATATATCTGAATTATCAAAAAAAAATTAATTTTAATAAGTAATAATGCTATTCCACTGCGAATGTATGAAAACACTTAAAACAGAAAAAAAATTGCATAGGGTTCCCACCATTCGAATAAAATCTTATTTCACGGTGTTTGTGGTCAACTGCTCCTAAACGGCTTGACCGACTTGTATGAAATTTTTTGTGTATATTTGGAAATATATGAAACCAATCGCATACTCATGGAAAAAATGGATGTTATTGGAAAACCGAATTTTTCCTGCCGCATATCTCTGAAAGCGTTCATGGTAGGGTACTGGAACTTGGTATGGAGATATATAAAATTAATTTAGAAAATGAGCGCGGGGAACAGGTCGTAAAGTTAATTTCATGGCGCTAAGTGAAGGAGGCGTGGCATCTACTATAAAAACCAAATTTTTAATACTACATATCTCTAGAAGTGTTCATGGTAGAGTATTGGATCTTGGTAGGGATATATATGAAATCAATTGCGGAGAAAAACTGGNAACAGGTCGTAAAGTTAATTTCATGGCGCTAAGTGAAGGAGGCGTGGCATCTACTATAAAAACCAAATTTTTAATACTACATATCTCTAGAAGTGTTCATGGTAGAGTATTGGATCTTGGTAGGGATATATATAAATCAATTGCGGAGAAAAACTGGAGCTATTGGANGCCACATATTTCAAATATCAAAAAAAAAAAAATTAATTTACATAAGCCGCAATAATGTACATTACTGAGAATGCAGTAACAAATTTAATAAAAAAAAAACTTGAAGAGGTTTGCCACCACTCGACAAAAATCTTTAAATATAAAAATAAATTGCTGTTCGTTTGTTATCGCATAACTCAACAACGGCTCAACGGATTTGTTTCGTTTTTATTTCATTTTGTTTCTCTTTGTCTGTAGAAGGCTTGCANAAAAATTTGGATAGGGTTACCACCCTTCGAAAAAAAGTTTATATTTAAAAATGGATTGCTTTTATGTGTTATCGCTTCACTCAAGAACGGTGTTGCCATATATCTGAATTATCAAAAAAAAAATTAATTTTAATAAGTAATAATGCTATTCCACTGCGAATGTATGAAAACACTTAAAACAGAAAAAAAATTGCATAGGGTTCCCACCATTCGAATAAAATCTTATTTCACGGTGTTTGTGGTCAACTGCTCCTAAACGGCTTGACCGACTTGTATGAAATTTTTTGTGTATATTTGGAAATATATGAAACCAATCGCATACTCATGGAAAAAATGGATGTTATTGGAAAACCGAATTTTTCCTGCCGCATATCTCTGAAAGCGTTCATGGTAGGGTACTGGAACTTGGTATGGAGATATATAAAATTAATTTAGAAAATGAGCGCGGGGAACAGGTCGTAAAGTTAATTTCATGGCGCTAAGTGAAGGAGGCGTGGCATCTACTATAAAAACCAAATTTTTAATACTACATATCTCTAGAAGTGTTCATGGTAGAGTATTGGATCTTGGTAGGGATATATATGAAATCAATTGCGGAGAAAAACTGGAGCTATTGGGAAAGGGGGCATGGCACCTCCCATACGAAATTAAACGCATACTCATGAAAAAAATTGATGTTATTGGAAAACACGCGTGGCACCTCTTATATAAATCGAGTTTTTCATACTGCATATGGGGTTGTTCGAGTCGCAATCACAACCGCAGTGTTGCGCGCATTATTAAAGTATCACGTTCGGTGTAAAATTCCAACGTTTTATCAGTTGGGAACTTGCAACAGTTTTGAAAACTTTCATCAGTGGTGCAGTATAGCCGCTGCTATTACGTGCCTCGAACGTGGCCTATTTCTGGATGTTTTCATTGTAGTCAAGTACGCTACTCTACTCAAATAAACCGAATTTTTCATACTGCAAATTCCTGGAAGTGTTCATGGTTGAGTATTCGAACATATAGTAGTATAGAGATATACGAAATCAATCGCATACTCTTAGATAAAATTGGCGATATTTAAGAAGGGGAGCGACGTCTTCCCAAAAGTACTGCAGGTGTATATACATATAATACTTCGTTCGTGTGTTTGTGAGTGATTCGATTTTAACGAAATATTTTATTGTGTGAGTAAGGTCTCTTCGTAGTTGTTCAGATTCCCATTTTGACCTACCAGATGGCGCTGGAGTCGTGTTATTTTTAAAATCTTAGTTCTGATCCGATCTGGCTTATATTCAAGATACTTATGTAATGGTAACGGTAAGGTCAATACTATTGCAAAAAACAGCCGCCGGGTGACGCTGGGGTCGAGTTGTTACTAAAAAGCGTCAAGTGAGAAAAAGTGCCGTGAATGTCCGATTACATCGACCTACTGTACCACCGAGTATGCCGAGCTCCCGTGTGTTGCGATTGGCTCAATGAACGTGATTTGCGTGCTTTATTCGGATACACCAGGAATGAGATGTCCAGGGATCAATCTCAAATGACCAGCATTATGTCTACCATCAGAACCGTTGCGCTCCTTGATAAGAGCTTTAAGGTATTTCGACTGAAATAATTGTGTGTGGAACAACGATACTCACCAATTTTTAAATTGCCACCAACTACACCATATAGCTTCTAGGATAGATGGGAATGATGAATGGGAAAAAGTTCTTCAAATTTATTTCATTTTGCGACTAACCGTTCTGTGAAACGCCAGATCATTGGATAATTTCAAGAAATTCTTCACGAACATACACTTTCGTTAGGTTATTAAAGACGACAATGGAAATATGCCTTATGACAACCACCAAACCGTAATATGTATTAGCAGATAAATGTATCACTGGAAATCGTGAACGTGAATTGTTGGTGAATATGGTTCTACCAAAATATTTTACTAAAAAAAAAATAATTTTGGGCGGGACGAAGTTCGCCGGGTCTGCTAGTTACATATAAAAATGTATTACCGTAAATTTTTCTTCACTAGCGACAAAGAAAATATATGAATGCAATGGCGATTTTTAAAGTTTGACGATAAGATTGAGGTTATAGACGATTTTTTTGAGAAAAGTACAGAACAAAACTCTATATAATCAATTAACTTAATTTATCTTTGATTGGTTGCGCTGCTGCAGACCGCATATTTTCTGATCTCAACAACAAATATGTAAATCAAATCGGTTTCCTCTAGAAATGGTAGAAAACATTTAGGGAGTTCACAAGGTGTTGTGTACTTTCGTTTTGTTGTATGTCGGAAACTTTAAAAGCTTAAATAAATGTTTAGAGGACTTGAAACCACAGCCAACTATTTTTTAGCACCCTGTAAATTAATGTTATGACTTTTATGATACGTTTCGAACGCACTGCATATAATTTTAGCTGCTTAATGTATACGACATACAACAACACGACAGTATACAACACCTTGTGAACGCCCTAGTTACGTTTTCTAACAGTAAATCTATAGTTAACTGCCCAATGTTGGCGAATTAAGTATGAGTTAATCATGTATTAAGTACCCTAAGAATCTGACAAGAAGATTTTGAATATATTTAAAAATCTACTGGGAAATCGGCTGTAAATATATGAGGCACTCTCTGCAAAAAAAACCCACTCGAAAAAAGTTCTTTATTTTTTTTGGCAATGATATATCTTGTAGTATATGTAAAAACTAAAATAAAAAATATGGTGTTAGGTTTGTGTAATGCGGGGTTGCCATACTGTCAGGGGTCAAAGTTTTTTGCAAAAAAATTTTCGAACCGCCATAACTTTTAAACGAATAAACGGATTTTAAAACGCCATTAGATCTTTTTGTAAAAACTTTCTTAGACTTTAAAACTGTGTACCAGAAAAAAAAGTTTAAATTAATATTTCATAGAATTTTTTTTTTTTAATTTTTAACCTTTTATGCCCCCTTAAATTTTTTCAAAAATACCCCAAAATGTTTCTTATTTCATCACCTTTTTACCCCTCGAAAGGAATTTTGGGACAACAATATTTGTATGAGTTACAAATAAAAAACCAACTCAGCGCAACGTTCTCAATCCAAGCAATTTCTTTGTTTGCCTACAAACTGCAATAACTTATCAGCAGAAGAAAAAGGGAAGTAAAATAAGACAACCAAATAGGATTCCTTACATTTTAAAATGTCGCTATGATGAAAAATCATTGGTTTATGGACATTTATTATCTGCATTTAGCGTAATCCAGGATTAACGACGTGGACGTAATGAGTACTGAGTAGTCAAAAAAAATATTTACTGTAGAAAAATCTTCCAATGCGATAATCGTAGAAAATGTTACACTTTATTAGGCACGATACTTATAATATGCGTGAATAAACTCAGTTGTATGAAGGCATACAACATTGCCACCTAGTGGAATTTTAGGGTACTTGAATCCTCCAACTTAAACTAGTTAGAATTATCAGTCTTGGACAATTTTAAGGACTATATTTTTCATTTATGGACATGAAATCTCTTTTATTTCTTTAGCAAAATTTCTAAATCATAATTTTTCTCACATTTAGTAAAGCATGAAGGAAACAGATAATAATATAATGTAGTAGGGATGACAGCAGAGCATTTGCTCGGATTGAGAGCGTTGCGCTGAGTTGGTTTTTTATTTGTAACTCATACAAATATTGCTGTCTCAAAATTCGCTTTGGGGAGTAAAAATGTGATGAAATAAGGAACATTTTAAGGTATTTTTAAATAAAATATAAGGGGGCATAAAAAGTTAAAAATTAAAAAAAAAAATTCTATGAAATATTAATTTAAATATTTTTTATGATACACAGTTTTAAAGTCTAAGAAAGTTTGTATAAAAAAGTCTAATGGCGTTTTAAAATCCGTTCGTTCGTTTAAAAGTTATGGCGGTTCGAACATTTTTTTGCAAAAAACTTTGACCCCTGCCAGTATAGCAACCCCGCATTGCACACCATATTTTTTTTTTTAGTTTTTACATATACTATAAGATATATCATTGCCAAAAAAAAATAAAGAACTTTTTTTCGAGTGGCTTTTTTTGCAGAGAATGCCTCATATACAAGCAAATATTAAATAGTGACTTTGAAATATGATTTTTTAAGAATGATGTGAATTACATATTTATGAAAATGTGAGGTTTAAGTTGAAATGCTTAAAATAAGCAAAAAATATATGAAATGTATCACAAATTCATTGAAAAATATCACAAATTCATTGAAAAATATCGCGCACCGTCTTCAAAAGAGTCACAGCTCAAAATAATACGTTTGTTAGAAAACTTGAAAAACTATTTCTTATCACATGATAATCATTTGGGCAACGGCGACTTTACCTTAGGTAACAAATTATAACAAAAATTTGCACCAGCTTTTGCTGAAAGATAAATAAAAGCTCTGTGTACATTTTTGGCGGATAAGCTCAAAAATGCCAAATTTTGAGATGTGACTCTTTTGAATATGTGCGATATGCTTGTTTACTGGAACTTGTAGTTTTGTTCAGATTTATACGTGGATACTTAAAACAAAAAAAGTGGATACTTTTGGATACTTTTAAGGCTTCATTTTTGGGAGGCCGTGGCGACACTGATCGTCACACGAAGATTAGGTATCCTTTTATTACAAGCTTTTATTTAATTTGGTCATCCCGCGGAAATCGCGGAACTAACTTCCTGACAAGTTAGAGACTTGACATTTTCAGCATAGTTCCAATCACGATGACAATGCAATTTAAAATATAAAAGCATTCCCTATATGGTCCAGGGGTCTTGATTGAAAGGCGGTCAAAACCTAGTAAGATTTATGGCTACAGAGCGTAATTTTCCAAAGAACGTAAAACACCTATAAAATTTTTAAAGCTGCCGGCGGTAGTGTAGCAAAGCTAGTTGTGGCAAATTTTAGATATCAACCTAGTCTAGATATGAACCTCGTTGTAGGCATCATATTAATGAGATACAATTAGAAGACTCCAGATGCCGCCTCGCCAAAAGAAGTTAAATATTGCGCCTAAATATATGCACCATTTAAATACGCTACAGCGGAAATGGACGACACGCCATTTCTTTATATGAAATTAACTGCTGCTCTTTGTACATATCGTCGTTTAAAGTACAAAACCGCGTATCGTCATTCTGCAAAACCGCGTAACTGGCATTAGCTGCCAAAAATTAGATTTGCTCACACAAGCTCTTGGCTCAATCCTTATCCATTCGTCCTGAAATATACTGGCCAGGTATGCGATTGCTTTATAAAAAAGAGAACCATCTTGAAATATGAGTGCTTTTACTCTGTAGAAGATAATTTACATAATTCACATACACTGTTTTGCATTATCTTGATACGCGGTTTTGCATTTTGTTGATACGCGGTTTTGTACTTTAAACGACGATATGTATGTTTATACAAAACGTAAGCAAACAATATTTTGCTTGCATAGTCTTCTGTTCTCTGTCATTGCAAGTTGAATTATTTTAATATCTATTGCAAAATTTTGTACATAAAATAAAATAACACTTTTTAATATACAACGCTTTTATAACGCTATATAATCAATTAACTTAATTTATCTTTGATTGGTTGCGCTGCTGCAGACCCCATATTTTCTGATCTCAACAACAAACATGTAAATCAAATCGGTTTCCTCTAGAAATGGTAGAAAACATTTAGGGAGTTCACAAGGTGTTGTGTACTTTCGTTTTGTTGTATGTCGGAAACTTTAAAAGCTTAAATAAATGTTTAGAGGACTTGAAACCACAGCCAACTATTTTTTAGCACCCTGTAAATTCATGTTATGACTTTTATGATACGTTTCGAACGCACTGCATATAATTTTAGCTGCTTAATGTATACGACATACGCGGTTTTGCATTTTGTTGATACGCGGTTTTGTACTTTAAACGACGATATGTATGTTTATACAAAACGTAAGCAAACAATATTTTGCTTGCATAGTCTTCTGTTCTCTTTCATTGCAAGTTGAATTATTTTAATATCTATTGCCAAATTTTGTACATAAAATAAAATAACACTTTTTAATATACAACGATTTTATAAATGGACTAAAAAATAGAAAATAATATTTCTTACAATTTGTATAGATAATATTTGATTTTGAAATTTTAGCAGAAGTTATTATACACCATTTATGAGCATGAAAATGAAAAGCTGTATGAAGTGTAATATATGTATGTATGAATGTGGATATATGAATAACGACCGCTTAAAATCGATCTCAAATTTGTACTTTCTCTGTAGAAATTTTAGGTCTATGCTATGTAGTTTGACTATTGTCAATTAAATCTAATGCTTTGTATTGCATGCGCTTCACGGTTTTAACCGACTTCCAAAAAAGGAGGAGGTTATCAGTTCGTCGGAATATTTAATTTTTTTATTTTTATTTTTTTGAAGTGAAACTTCTTAGGCGGCGGTATCGCAAAACTGGAGAGTGAAATTTTTAAAACTGAAAACGTTACATGAGTGAGAAGGAAGATATAGGTAGTATAGGGAAGGGGAAAAGGAAATAAAGCGACGCATGACGGGTACGAGTACTTACATATGTATATATGTAAACTGCATTGAAATTAAAAATATATATTAAATACGGAGGATATTAAAATTTTTTACAACTTTTGCTTTAATTTTTCTATTTTTCTAAAAAAAAAAAAACGTTACTCTTCGCTGTCTACTATAACCGAAAAATGCAGTTCGAACACTATTGTGACCAACACTTCTACCGTGACTTCAAACAAATTACGATACGTTTCTTACACGGCGTTTACATGAAACAATTTTCATAAGACAATAGCAACACATTCACAATTTTTCACTAAAAATGCCATTTAGCTTTCGTTGGGTTAATAGGATATTTTTTAGTGGGTGAATCGAGAAGAAATTTCACTGGACTGTGAAAATGAAATACCTTTGAGTGAAAAAATGTACGAGATATCCCTGTGACTACTCCTCTTTCAGATTGGCTGGCTGGACCGTGGACCAAAGAAACCGACAAAAAAGAATGACTAGTATAACTATGTAATGAAGTTTTTAAGACTGACTAGGCATACATCCTATATTTGTTTGGAGGAAATATATAGTACTAGCAGACCCGGCGGACTTCGTCCCGCCCAAAATTTTTATATATTTTATTAAAACTTTCTGGTCCAACATTTTCACCAACAATTCACGTTTACGATTTTCATTGGCACATTCGTCTGCTAAGATTATGGTTTGGTGGTCATTTGCCGCTTTAAATAACCTAATAAATATCCGTAAAGAAGTTCTTGCAATTCTCCAGTTGTGCGGCATTTCATAGCACGGTTATTCGCAAAGCGAAATAAATTATTTTCTCTTCACTCCCTGGTGGCAACAATGACCCGGTTCTATAGTAAATGTCCTAGAAGCTTTACAGTATAGTTGGTGGCACTTTCAAAATGGGTGCGAATCATTGTTCTACAGAAATGCAATATACATATACTTATTTCAGACGAAATACCTTAAAAGTTTGAACGCATAATAATATTGGAAAATCAGGAGCGTTCGATATACTCAATGGTGCAACAGGTCGATTTAATCTGACCTTCACGGCCCCTTTTCTCACTTGGCTATTTTTAGTAATAGCTCGACTTCAGCACCACTTGGCAGCACGTTTTTGCAATAGTATTGCATACATATTTAAAACATTATCCAAATAGGATCATAAATAAAATTTTTAGTAATAACTCAACTACAGCGCCAACTGTCGGATTAAATTGTGAAACTAAACCATCCAGAGGCCCACTCAAACACACAAAAAGTTTCGTTAAAATCCGTACAACCATTTAGGAGGATTTCACTCACCAACACACCTACAAAAGAATTAAAAAATATATTCAAAGACACACCCCCTTTTAAAATAGCCCAAATTTTCTCCATGAGTATGGGCTTGATTTCAACTACATACATATCTGAATACTTTCAGAGATATGCAGTATAAAAATTCGATTTATATAGGAGGTGCTACGCCCCCTTTCCAACAGCTGCCCTCTTTCTTCATGAGTATGCGATTGATTTCGCATATCTCCATACCAAGTTCCAGAACTCTACCATGAACACTTCCAAAGATAGGCAGTATGAAAAATTCGATTTGTATGGAAGATGCCACGCCCCTTTTCCAATAGTTCCACTTTTTCCTCAAGAGTGGATTGCGTATATCTCCTTACCAAGTTCCAGAACTATACCTGAACACTTCCAGAGATATGCAATATGAAAAATTGGTTTGTATGGAAGATGCCACGCCCCCTTTCCCAATAGTTCCAATTTTTCTCCAAGAGTATGCGATTTATTTCGTACATCTCCATACCAAGTTCTAGAACTCTACCACGACCACTTCCAGAGATACGTATGTGTGAAAAATTTGGTTTGTATGGGAGATGCCACACCCCTTTTTACAATAGCTTAAATTTTTCTCCAAGGGTATGCGATTGATTTCGTATATCTCCATACCAAGTTCCAGAACTCTACCATGCACACTTTCAGAGATATGTAGCATGAGAAATTCGGTTTGCATGGGCAGTGCCACGCCCCCTTTATATATAGATTTTTGTTTAGCCTGAAACCATCCTTGGGACACGTGCGGCACCTGGCAGTTTAAAAAAAATCGGGTTAGCCGCTCTCGAGCCTTGCGAAAACTAAAAAACTGCTTTCAAAATATATATTAGCTGAGATATATTATATATTATAATTATATTTTGACAGTATCCGTTGTTTCTGATTGGCGCAAAAAAATCTTGCCAAGTGACGAATTCGCCCCTTGATATGGTCGTTGCTCAAAGCTATTTATATTCGAAATTGCATTAAAATTGGAAAACAGGAATCTATAAGCTTATCCAGGTAAAAGGCTACCTAAGTACCGAATTTTAAGCAAATCGGATCATAAATATGATTTCTTCGAATAGATCGGTCCCTGGTCCAATTCTCCGAAAAAAATGGATCATATATGCTAAAAAGCTACCTAAGTACCGAATTTTAAGCAAATCGGACCATAATAAGATTGTTTCGAACAGATCGGTCCCTGGACCTCTTCTCGGAAAAAATGGATCATATATGTTAAAAAGCTACCTACGTACGGAATTTTAAGCAAATCGGACCGTAAATACATTTTTTTTCAAATAGATCGGTCCCTGGTCCACTTCTCGGAAAAAATGGAATTTTAAGCAAATCGGACCATAATAAGATTGTTTCGAATAGATCGGTCCCTGGTCCACTTCTCAGAAAAAATGGATCATATATGCTAAAAAGCTACCTGCGTACCTACTGAATTTGAAGCAAATCGGACCGTAAATACGATTTTTTTCGAATAGATCAGTCCCTGGACCACTTCCCGGAAAAAAATGGATCATATATGCTAATATATGCTAAAAAGCTACTTACGTACCAAATTTTAAGCAAATCGGACGATAATAAGATTTTTTCGTATAGAACGGTCCCTGGTCCACCTACACGAAAAAAGTTAATTTTTTTAGCCTAAAA
>NW_016157658.1:49283-60409 GCF_001687245.7 Rhagoletis zephyria | reverse complement strand
GAGTAGTTTATGTATTTTTCTTTGTTGTCGTTTTCCTTGAGATCTTTTTACGTGTTGATCCTGAGGAAGATGGACCTGGTTCCTCGCCTGGTTTGAGAACATCTTCACTAGTTTTTGCCTTCCGTTTCTTCATCATCCTTTTCATGGAAATATTGTCCGTATACGGCACTGAACTCCTCATCATTTCATTTCATGCGAAATGCGAAGACAATAATCAACAGAAACAGTAAACGTCTCTTCTTCAGTGTTACTTTTTTAAATGTTCCACACTAGCAACTTACACGATGAACTATAATAATATTCCGACCAACAACAACACTTACTGGACGTCCGGCGCGGAGAACAATTAACGAGATAATGAGAAACTGACGAAACGAGTTGCTTACTTTTAACAGCTTTTTCACAGAAAACTAGTTTTCGCACGTAAGCTCCCTTTTCGTAGACCAGGTCACATATGTATAAGTGATGCAAGCGTGCTTCGCGTAACTACATCCATTCGTACATATGTATGTACATATGTTTGTATTGATATATTTATGATGAAGCAAACAGGCTTCGTTGATGTACTGATGGGCATATGTATGTACTTATGGCCAGCAATGTTTTCATGTATATACATTAGACTGCATCACTCCCCATACAAAAAAAAATCGGTACAGTTTTTCCATTGGAATTATAAAATCTATTATATTTTAAGACGTCCACCAAAATATTTCGAAAAAATATTAAGATTTAAGTGAGCTGGACTGATTTGAAAATACCTCCAAAGATGGAGTTCTTTATGAATAAAAATAGTTTCTTAAACATTTTTTTTTTGAAAAAATCCCCTCAAATGACAAAACGGTTTAAGCTTATAAAATTTGCGTAAAAATATTTTTAAAAAATTTAAAAAAAATGTTGAACGGAATCGTCGTAATGAGATTTTTGATGCTGTTTTTAACTTTGACTTGTGAGATATCATTGAAAAGGTACTTTCTCACCCTTTTTATTTCTTTGCTAATAAACTCATCAAATGATGAAAGAGAAAGGTAGGATGAACGAACATCATTCAAAGTTTAATTAAGATGTGTTGGTATTTGAAAAAAAAATTGGGACACGAATGACTTTTTTTGCACATAAATGTAAGATGTGATGTTGTAAATGGTTTATTTGTACACAAGTATGATGATTAAATAATACAATTAGGTTGATATTTAAATTAAAAAAAAGATAACTGCTGCAGACGGCTGATGGGTTCTACTGCTGATTCCCGACTAACTCTTACTCACACTTTTGATGGCTGTGTTGCTTTTTGAGCGTTTTTGTATTCGTGCAGAGTGTTTCTATGTTTGTGCTGCCACTAGGTTTCTACACGCGTGCTGCCATCGTGCCGCTGTTACATTCGGCCACCCTGATTAGTCATCTGCCTCAGATGACAAGAGCTCCTCGTTGTTGACCGTATACTCCACAGCTTCATATTGTCGCAACTCGTGGACGTGTTAAGATATACCTATACTGCTTCGAGGTAGCGTCCATTGGCCCAAGATGGTCAATATGCAACGTGTGCAATGGTTGGTCTCCTTTTTCGATGGCATGCAAATATCCTTCCTTTTTACCAAGTTTCTTGTTATAAATGATACATTTTACACAGTTAATTATAACCTGGGTAACTTTCTGCTCTAGATGCGGTATCCAGTAATTTTGCTGGATAGCATGCATCGTCTTCTGCACCGCAAAATGTCCAGAATTGTAGGCGTCAAGAATAAGTTCTTTTTCCATCAGCTTAGGAATCACCAGAAGGTCGTTACCTTCTACTGTCTTGTAGACCAAACCGCCTTTCATCTTGAAATTGTCATATGGCCGACTGGAAAGTATCTCCGTGATTGCTTTGATCAATGTGTCACTTTGTTGTGCTTTTTTTATACGCGTCGCTAACTCTGATGCTACTACCATAACCTGCTGAGGATATCGACTAAGGCAATCGACGTGCTTGAGCCTTTCACCCGATCTATGTTCTACCACAAAGTCGAAGTCTTGCAAATAAACGACCCACGAAGCAACTTCACGTGGTACATCTTTTTTATTCAACGTTTGCTTAAACGCCGCGCAATCCGTCACCAGCTTAAACGGTATGCCTAACAATTAGTGGCGGAACTTCTTAAAGGCAAGGTATACCGCCTTTGCTTCCAGTGCGTAACTATGCCGTCGCGCCTTTGCTTCCCTCGACTTCTTTCTCCAGAAGTACACTGGATAAAGCTGACCACTGAACCACTGCAACAGTGTTGCCCCAAAACCGTCTTTCGATGCGTCTGTGTGTACCTCCGTATTTGCATTTCTGCTGTACAGCCTCAACACCGGCTCTTTAGTCAAACAACTTTTCAACTTTTGAATTGCTTCAATTTCCGTTGGACCCATAACGAACAACGAGTCTTTACGTAGCAAATTTGTTAAAGGTCTGGCGATGTGGGATTAACCCTTGATAAATTTCCGGAAGAAAGCCGTTAACCCCAAAAACGACTGTACGGATTTTACATTTTTCGGGATCGCAAACTTTCTCACCGCATCCGTCTTCTCTTTGACTGGCCGTACGCATCCGTCTTGTACAAAATGACCCAGAAAACTTATAGATGCCTGCATGAAATGACATTTTTGCCACTTAATTCTTAAACTATACTCTGCTGCGGTATCAAAAACCAGCTTAGTTTTCCGAAGACACTCTTCAGCTGTTTCCGCATGAATAATAATATCGTGCATATACAAGTCTAGGATGTTATTATTTATGAGATTGTGAAAAACGTAGTTAACGAAGCGTATAAAAACTGCGGGCGAGTTGTAGAGCCCAAATGGAGCCCGATTAAATTCATAAAGTCCTCTAGTCGTCGTGAAAGCGGTGTACTTTCTGCTACTCTCTTCGATTTGAACGTGGAAAAAGCCATTTTCCAGATCCAGAACCGTCAAAAAATTTGACTTCTGCAGCTTCTCGAGTACGTCTTCGATTATCGGCACCGGAAAACAATCTTTCAACACTGCTGAGTTAAGCTTTCGGAAATCGATACAAATACGGCGCGTGCCGTCTTTTTTCTTAACAACCACGATACGACTGGCGAAGTTCGACGAGGATTGTCGTACGATTCCAGCTTTAAGACACTCATCGATTTGCTTGTTAACTGTTTCAATTTCGGTGACGGGCATGCGGCTTGGGGAATGCCGANTTGTCGTACGATTCCAGCTTTAAGACACTCATCGATTTGCTTGTTAACTGCTTCAATTTCGGTGACGGGCATGCGGCTTGGGGAATGCCGAAATTTTCAGCACAACTGGACATTCCGGAACTGAATTGGCTGGCTTATAGTTACTGGTCATGGCGCGAACTTCAGCTTCATACTATGAGGGAACATCAACATAAGAATTTGTTTCAGCCACATTGTAAATACTTATCCGCTTAAAGTCCTCATAAGTTTCCTCCTCGCTCAGGAGAGAAAACTTATACCCCTCCGCTGTTGTCGTTAAGTTGAACTTTGGAATAAAATCGTAACCCAGCAGCGCATCATATACAATATCCCTGTCCGCGACTACAACGAACTTCTGCAGCGTCTGTATTTCGTCAACCACAACCTGAGCAACGAAATAACCAATTGGACGTGTAATCTTATTGCCGAGGCCACGCAGCTCCGCAACACATTTTTGCAGACTACAGTTACCCATTTTGTCGAAAATATGCTTTTTCAGAATCGTTATATATGCGCCTGTGTCCACCAAGCAGCTTACTTCAACGTTGTTTATCTTTACGCTTTTGCAGCGTTTTGCGTTTTGCACGAGATTTACTGACGCAGCTACAGTTTGACAGTCTTTCGACATATGCCCGCTCTTATTGCAACGGAAACACTTCGTATCTGCTTGGCAATTTTTCCGCAAATGGTCAGTAGCACCACAGTTAAAGCAATGCATTTTTTTCTCGTTCGAATTGTGACTACGCTTCTCTTTTACCTGCATCGAACCCTTGTCTACTTTGTTTAATTTTTCTCGCAAAACAATTCTCTCCTAGACCTCGTACTGGTCTTGGAGCTCCTTATATGACTTGCAGCTACAAAGATTGTATTCGAATTCGTCTTTCAATTGCAGTCCACCAACGATATAACGAATCACAGACTGCGTGTCTATGTTACTACGTGCAGCCACCCTCTTCATCTGTAACACGTATTCGTGGAAACTTTCGTGCCTAAGCTTCTTTCGCTCTCGCATGAACATCCGCACTACACACCTTCGATTTATCAAATTCGTCTTCCAACATTGCACGCATTGCACCATATTCGTAAACAGCCGCTGATTCAAGAAATAGCTTTGCAGTTTTTGTCATCTTTGCCCTGGCTTGCACGTACTTTTGCTTTTCGTTTAACCCGTACGCATCAGCATTTAGTTCAAAATTAGCAAACCAATGCCTTATTGGTATGTTTTCTCCATCAAAGTCGGGTATAATTTTCTCAAAACTCTCTCGTTGTTCTTACTTTCAATCGTTCTGTTTTGTTCCGGTTGTACTGCCTCTGCTGCTTTTTCTGCGATCTGCTTCGCCTCATCATCCATGACTTTTTTCGAAACTGCTTTGATATCTTTTTTCTGAACGTTCGTTTCTGTTGTCTGCTTTGCTGATCGAGTATTGTAGGGTTGTCTTGCTTGCGCTCCCTGTTCCGTCTGTTGCTTTGTTTTGGTGGTAGTTTTGGATGCGCCTGCGTTGGAAACTTTAGCAATGTTCATATGCGCAAAGTGGTTTCTTTGCTATCAAAGACAATTTTTTGCGACTGAGTTTGCAACGGTAGAAATACCGCTCCTTTTCAATACCTTTTCAATTTTTTTCTCCAATTACAAGAAATGCGATTTGATACCTATGTTCACAGATTCGGCATGTTGAGCCCCTAAATGTAAGATGTGATGTTGTAAATGGTTTATTTTTACGCAAGTATGATGATTAAATAATACAATTAGGTTGATATTTAAATTAAATAAAGATAACTGCTGCAGACGGCTGATGGGTTCTACTGCTGATTCCCGACTAACTCTTACTCACACTTTTGATGGCTGTGTTGCTTTTTGAGCGTTTTTGTATTCGTGCAGAGTGTTTCTATGTTTGTGCTGCCACTAGGTTTCTATACGCGTGCTGCCACCGTGCCGCTGTTACATAAATAAAAATAGTGGGAAAATACCTTTCTACCGAGATCCTATAAGTCTAAATCAGAATAGTTTTGGCCCCGTTATTTAAGTTTTTCGTAAATCAATCTTTGACTAGAGTAAAAACAGGATCTCATTATTACGATTCCGTTGAAAAGATTTTTAAATATTTTTATGCAGAATTTTGAAGCCTAATTTTTTTTTGTCATCTGAGGGGCCTTTTTTCAAAAAGTTCTTTAAGAAACTATTTTTATTTAAAAAAAACTCCACTTTTGGAGGTATTTTCAAATCGGTCCAGCTCGCTTAAATCTTAATATTTTTCCGAAATATTTTGGTTTACGGCTTAGAATATAATAGATTTTGTAATCCCGGCGGAAAACCCGCAACTTTTTTTGGTGATGCAGTCTAATGTACATATGTTTGAATGGTTCTATATATATTTGTATGTATGTACATATTTTTGTGTACATGTATATATGCAAATCTAAACCATTGCGAGGCAGCGCAGGAACTTCTCATGCAGACTGTGTACGAAGAGAAAGTGGATGTAGCAATAATAAGTGAGCAGTACAAAAACAGGGACGGCGCAACATGGACATCTGATTACACAAACAAAGCCGCCATATGGGCCTGTGGAGGCCAAGCTCTCCAAGAAAAGCCACTATTAGGAAAAGCCTACTACCCGCGGGCGAAGATCTGTGGAATCAACTTCTATAGCTGTTACTTACCACCGAGCGTGCCACAAAGTGATTTTTAAAAAACCCTGGACGAATTGTNAAATACCTTTCTACCGAGATCCTATAAGTCTAAATCAGAATAGTTTTGGCCCCGTTATTTAAGTTTTTCGTAAATCAATCTTTGACTAGAGTAAAAACAGGATCTCATTATTACGATTCCGTTGAAAAGATTTTTAAATATTTTTATGCAGAATTTTGAAGCCTAATTTTTTTTTGTCATCTGAGGGGCCTTTTTTCAAAAAGTTCTTTAAGAAACTATTTTTATTTAAAAAAAACTCCACTTTTGGAGGTATTTTCAAATCGGTCCAGCTCGCTTAAATCTTAATATTTTTCCGAAATATTTTGGTTTACGGCTTAGAATATAATAGATTTTGTAATCCCGGCGGAAAACCCGCAACTTTTTTTGGTGATGCAGTCTAATGTACATATGTTTGAATGGTTCTATATATATTTGTATGTATGTACATATTTTTGTGTACATGTATATATGCAAATCTAAACCATTGCGAGGCAGCGCAGGAACTTCTCATGCAGACTGTGTACGAAGAGAAAGTGGATGTAGCAATAATAAGTGAGCAGTACAAAAACAGGGACGGCGCAACATGGACATCTGATTACACAAACAAAGCCGCCATATGGGCCTGTGGAGGCCAAGCTCTCCAAGAAAAGCCACTATTAGGAAAAGCCTACTACCCGCGGGCGAAGATCTGTGGAATCAACTTCTATAGCTGTTACTTACCACCGAGCGTGCCACAAAGTGATTTTTAAAAAACCCTGGACGAATTGTTACGAGAAGCCCTGACTACTACGATGAACGTGGTGGCAGGCGATTTCAATGCGTGGGAGATGGAATGGGGCAGCATCTGTACGAACAGACTGGGAGATGTTCTGCTCAAGGCGTTTTCGTTGCTGGACGTAGTGCTGTTAATTACGGGAAACAGGAACACTTTCGAAAAGAACGGTCGTGGCTCGGTGATAGACATCACGTTCGCTAGCAGTTCCTTAGTGAGGTCAACAAGCTGGGAGGTGTCAAATCTTTATACGCATAGTGGCCATTTGGCCATTATGGTCGAAATCGGAAACAATGCGCAGAGTCGGAAATGTGCTGCCATCAGCAACGCACAGACTCGAGGGTGGAAAGTCGAAACAGCTGACGAAGAACTCTTAGACTCATGATGGAGGGAAATCTCAGAAGATATGGAACGACAGGCGGAAATTCTGGTGGGACACATCAGCAAAGCATGTGACGCCGCTATGTGCAGGAAAAAACAAGGCGCTTACAGAAAGCCTGCATACTGGTGGAACGAAGAAATTTACATACTAAGAAGTGGCAAAGGAGACGAGGATCGGCGAGCACACATGGCTGCGCGAGTGCTTTAAAAGGAAGCGAAGCGACCTCAAGAAGGCAATAAGAAGGAGTAAGTCGTGCTGCTTCAAAGAGCTCTGTGAAAAGGTAGACGAAAATCCGTGGGGTGATGCGTACAAAGTGGTGATGAGGAAAATTAAAGGTGATAAAGGGCAAGCGCCAACCTGCCCCATCTTACTAAAAAACGTTGTGGAAACTCTCTTCCCTGCGCAAACTCCAGAAGAACGACAGCTGCGAGTAGAACAACCTGCGATAATGAACGCACCATTAGTCACTGACGAGGAAGTAATCCAAGCGGTGGAAAGGTTTGGCAATGCCAAAGCACCAGGTCAAGATGGTATTCTAAACAAAGTTCTAAAGGTTGCCATTAAGCACAATACCAGCCCGTTCACTGACTTATTTTAGCGGTGTCTGCGAGAAGGAGTCTTCCCAAAAATCTGGAAGAAGCGGCGGTTGGTTCTGTTGCAGAAACCGAATAAACCTGCCGGGGAATCAAGCTTGTACCGCCCGCTTTGCATGTTGGACACGCTTGGAAAAATACTGGAGCGACTTATTTGTGCACGACTAGAACAACACCTAGAGGAAAAATCCTCGGATCTCGCCTACAACCAATATGGATTCCGAAGGCAGAGGTCAACCATCGACGCAATTAAAAAGCTCACTGATATCGCAAGCAAGGCAATCGAAAGGACTAGATGGATGAATGGCACGAAAGAATACTGCGCGGTAGTGACGTTCGATGTCAAAAATGCTTTCAACTCGGCCTACTGGCCCCACATAATAAGCGCCCTGGACTGCAAGAAAACACCGCCCTATCCGCTGAGAGTTGTTTCCAACTACTTGTCAAATAGGCTGCTACTCTACGACACCGATGAAAGACCGAAAAAGTATGTTGAGACGGTTGGAGTACCTCAGGGCTCCGTACTGGGCCCACTGCTGTGGATCGTACTCTACGATGGAGTACTGTGCCTACCACTACCAAGGAAGGTACAAATCATCAGGTACGCTGACGATATCGTAGTAACAGCAGTGGCTAAGAAACTCAACGAAATAGAGATTCTATGCAATAATACCGCGCACAAAATCAAGAACTGGCTCACGGCAACAAAGCTTCAACTAGCAGGACAAAAAACGGAAGCGGTGTTGATTATAAGCAGGAAAGAGGTAGAAAATGCTACGCTTAACATTGACGGGTATAGCATCATTACACAGCAGTCGTTGAAGTACTTGGGCGTGACGATGGACGCGAGACTCAACTACAAGGCGCACATCGACAAAGCTTGTGAGAAAGCGGCAAGGGGTACGCCAACATTGGCGGACCAAGTCAGAGACGGCGAACACTCCTAGGTAAAGTGAGTCAGTCTATACTAATGTATCTTGCGCCTATCTGGGGCCAGCGCTCCAGCAGAAAACATAAGCCAAGACAGCGAAGTCAGTGACTCGGATAAACGCTATTAGGGTTTTCAGTGCGTTCCGAACGGTATCACACGAGGTCGTTGGAGTCATAGCGGGCATCTTGCCACCAGATATAATGGCCATGGAACTTAAGAGAATTTTCGACAAGTCAAGAAACATCGGC
Organism: Rhagoletis zephyria; assembly: GCF_001687245.7. NCBI lineage: Eukaryota > Metazoa > Arthropoda > Insecta > Diptera > Tephritidae > Rhagoletis > Rhagoletis zephyria. The sequence goes on along the minus strand of NW_016157658.1, from coordinate 51,585 downwards.
AGGCGACTAACAGGCGAAGAACGGAAAGAAGAAAGACAGACTAGCTTAAACGAGTGGCAGAGACGCTGGGATGCGACCACAAAAGGAAGGTGGACGCACGTGCTAATCGGTAACGTTCAGGCGTGGGTTGAGAGGAAACACGGCGAGACTGATTACTATCTAACGCAGTTTATGACGGGGCACGGCTGTTTTAGAAAATATCTAAATAAGTACGGACACGATGACGGGAGGGATGTGTTCCTTTTGTGGTAGTAGCGGTGAAAACGTGCAGCACATTTTCTTTTCCTGCCCGAAGTATGACGCCGGCAGAGCAGAACTAGAAGAGCTGATAAACGATCGAGTGGCGCCAGAAAATATTGTGCACCACATGATACAGTCTAGAATGGTGTGGAGTCAAAGGGTGGTCCGCTATAGTTCTTCAGGAACTTAGAAGGAAAGAGTGGCAGCGCAGTAGCGATAATAGAAGACTGAACGAGAGGTAGGCCAGAAAGGCGTATGTGAAGAGCCAATTGGCAAAGCTACGCCTTGCGACGTAATACGTAACGGCGGTCCCGCAAGGCGAAACACAAGCTTCAGACGTCGGAGTTAAGGGTTTAGTACGTAGGCGCGCTATCTCGCAAGTCCTGAAATTTGTGATAACATAGTCTGGGCGTGGTCCCGAATGAAGTGTACCCTTAGCGGACAAGATGACGAATCCTGCATAACATCTTTGGAAGATTCCCATTCCGTTCAAAAAAAAAATATATATTTGCACATATGTAGTACAAACGAAAACAAATCTACTAAGCTGCTCGTTGATATAAATGAGAACTGTACTGAATGTCAACAATTATGTGTTTGTTGTACATTTGTTCATGTTTGTCATTGTGCGTGTAATTTTCTAGAGTAGTTTTGTGCTCTCGCTATCTCCTTGTATTAACCCTTCCTTCGTTGGTATACTCTAATGAACATATGTGAGTATGACAAGAATGATAGAATACAAGATTGCGCCACTCAGAGAGGCCTTTTAAGAATAACTTTTGTGTGACGTCACACTGGTGCAATTGCGAGAGAGAAATGCCAAAACGTGAGCAAGAATGGAAGAAGAAGAAAAAATATTGCAAGGAAAACGTAAACAAGTTGCACAAGTGTGACGTCATGCAAACAACGATTCTGTCAAATTCGCTAAGAGAGCAATAGCGGTCCGAGATCGGCGCAACCTTTGTATTCTCTCAATCGTGTGAGGATGATAGCAAGGCCAACTTATATAAGGTAGTAGAAAGCCATAAACGTACCGACCGTTGGTTCAACTTGGTGGTGGTTTGCTCTCCATGTTGTACAAATTCATTTAATTTACGTTTATTTTGTACACTATTTAAATAACCGAAAATGGATAACTCAGCCGAAATAGGTACGTACTTTCGTTGAATTTTATAAATGTAAGCCGAAACTATGAAATTGTGAAAATGAGATTTTACAATGAGACAGCTCGCAAAATTGCAATGTTTGTGGGCAAAACGTCCAACTTGATTGCGGATTTATTTGAACCAACATTTTCGGCTTGCATTATGTCAAAAGGATGTGTTTGTTGTAATTCATTCTGTTATTTACTACCATTATGCGTAGGCCAATTCATGAAATCATTTCATGCGTTTGAGTAGAAACTGAATGAATGAACACCATTTCATGATTTCAGTTAACGCGAAATAGAGTTTATGCACTTAGTTTTTACTCAAATCGATGAAATGATTTCGTGAATTGGACTACGCATACATGCGTAGTGTTGTTCCGATACGAGTAACTACAAGTAATTACTCGATACTTTCTTCAAGTACTGAGTACTTTTTGTACTCGAATCCTTCCCGCAAGTACTTAGGTGGGTATCGAGCACGTGATTAAAGAATTACTTGCTTTTCCAAAAATTCTGAATTTCGGTTCTGACAAAATATGAATCATGCTGTTGTGGTTTTTGCACAACGTTAAGTTGGCTAATAAAAAAAGTGTCAATTCCTGCTTTCCCGTACTAGTCAATTATTAAAATTTTGCAATATACAAACTTGTGGCTACTTTTTTGGTAAGTTTTGGTCTGAGAGTACTCGAACCGATTGTTTTTTCTTCACATGACATAAGTATTTACAATGAGTTCGATATGAGTAAGTATCGAGTACTTCTCTCCGATACATTTGTGGCATCGATACTTTTCTTCAATATTTTTAAAGGTAATTCTCTAGGGTGGGGTAACAACCCCTAAAAAAGGTGCGGAAAAGTCGGAAGGGGTACCAAACGACGCGTTTCGGCCCCCCTAATAACAATCCGGAGGGGG
>NW_016157658.1:23297-48648 GCF_001687245.7 Rhagoletis zephyria | reverse complement strand
AATGTTGAACGTAATATTGATATATCTACGTGATTTACGTAATTTATATGCTATTTAGCTGTATAAAAACTGCAAAATGACTCAAAATTAAAATAAGACTACTATGAGATCGATGTAAACATCCAAGGCTTATGTTTTCATCAGTTAAATATGCTTCATATTCATATACAAATAAACATTGCACAAAAGCTTATACTTTTATTTCACACCAAAGCTACACTGTTTCCATGTAAATTTGCAAAGAAGCAACACGGTGCCACTGCTAAAGGAGCGGTGCGAGAGAGACAACTGTCCGTTTATCGAACCTTGTATTATTGAATCATGATTTAGATGAAAGTAAAAAGAAGAAGAAGAAGAAGTGTATAGTGTAAACTGAGTATAATAGCGCAAATGAAATGTGAAATAAAGTGGCAATACCAGCGATTTGAGGTTATAATAATTTTAGCAGGCGCAAAGTTTGTTTACTCTGTTTTATTAACGAAATATATAAAATAAAAGTGAATAAATTTTGGTTTGCATAAAATAATAACCGGAAACGTCTTAGTAGTGTTTTAAAAGTGGAAACTGGTGATTTAGTGCATTTTTGACGTGGTAATTGCTCATAGAAAACAACGAAATTTAACAAAAGTTTTTTGTTCATAACTTTTAAATGGTTAATAATATTATCTCCCCCCTCCGGATTGTTATTAGGGGGGCCGAAACGCGTCGTTTGGTACCCCTCCCGACTTTTCCGCACCTTTTTTAGGGGTTGTTACCCCACCCTAGAGAATTACCTTTTTAAAGAGTACAGGTATCGAGTACAAGGTCGTATCGGAACAACACTATACATGCGATACGTATGCTTTTAATTTATAAGGTAATTTTATGTTTTTATACTCTTGCTACCTCATGAATATAGGAATTCGTGATAAGAATATATGAATTCACCTTGGAAGATAGAAAGCGAGTAAGAATAATGCCCAATNTATGCTTTTAATTTATAAGGTAATTTTATGTTTTTATACTCTTGCTACCTCATGAATATAGGAATTCGTGATAAGAATATATGAATTCACCTTGGAAGATAGAAAGCGAGTAAGAATAATGCCCAATGAAGGAATTTGTCTTCTTTCAACTTAAATAAATGCATTTTGCAAACAAAAGTGCGTACGTTACTTAGCGCCTTGGTTCGTAAGGATCTATTGATTGCACTATAAACATTTTCATTTATTTCTTAAACATACAATTACTTCCATGACAACCCGGTGCTATGGATGCTGGAAGCGCGAATTCATATAAGGTGGTGTTACCGGAAAATTAATAAATAAATTATATGTATATCAGAAAATTAATATCTAAGATGAAATGAGATTATTGTTTGATTTCTAACCAAACCTATGTATGTAACTCAATCGCCTAATGGTTTGCCGTACCGTAAACATATGTTTACACATCCAATTTCGTGGGTAGGTACCTGGGGCTCTATTCTGTAACTGTGAGAAAATGTAGTGTACACCGAGTGCAAAACTCACAACCAAAAACTCACCGACTAAAATTCAGTGAGTTTTTCGGAAGAGAAGTGTACATAATTTTGACAGTTAAAACTCATTCTCACACATGCTGAATCGAAAAATGAGGAAGTGTACACAATTTTGACAGCTAAAACTCATTCTCACTCTCATGAAGAGTGCACACAATTTTCAGCGTATACTTGAAAACTCACAGTTACAGAATAGAGCCCCTGGTACTCACACCTTTTTTAAGAAGTTTCACTTCTATCATGTGTACGATATTACACACGCATTATTTTTATTTTATTTTTTATTTTATTTTTTTTATGTATGTTACCGCATGACTTTGGACCACGTCAACCGATTTCGATAATTCTTTTTGCATTGGAAAGTTAGTGTCTCAGAGGTGGTCCCATACTAATCTGGTTAAGATCCGATCAGTGGATCATGATATATATATATATATATATTTTTTTATATGAGAGTTGAAGTCGGTTTTTTTTTGCTAAAAATTACTTGTTCATTTTCAATCTCATAAATGGTTTATAATGACTTTGCTAAAATTTCCAAATCAACAACGGGCCCTTAACTTAGATGAAAATGCTTCGGTTTAAGATAGACTTTACATATAAAGAACTTTTCTATATAAAGCAACAAAATAAAATCTTTAGCTGTTTTCATTATAAAGGTTTGCTCAAGCAGCAGCGGTATGGTTCCGCGCGGTGTAACTCCATATGGCATATTTGCTCATGTAACTTTTATACATACCCAGTAGAGATTCTATGCGTACAACATCGCTGTTGGTGGCATGAGCTTGCTTCTGTGTAAATATGTGTGTGTATAGATTTGAAAATAATTTGCAAGAATCTCCACATGCACAACAAATATACAACCTAAATGTATACTATGCACTTAGCTTTCAATTTTAACATTTCGCAGCTCCCTATGTTTATCTTCATCTAAAAGGCCTGTATGCAGCTCTCAAGAAAAGCAAAAACTCCATATAAAATGACGTACAAGAAATGGCTAAGAAATTTTCTTGAGTCAAATTTCCTTAAGGCAGTACGCAGTTCTTAAGAAATTTACTACGCTTTCTACTACGGTTTTCTAAAGTTTTTTGTGAAAAAAGAGCACAAGGCAACCCAGGTTTGCAACAGAAATATATGCCAGTTCCATTATTTCTTGAGGAAAGAGTGAGGCAACAGGCTGTGAAGTATCAAAAACGTCAAAATTCCTCGGACACACACACGAAATAATTGCAATCTTTTCTTGACCGTTTTCTTGACAGCTGCATACAGACCAAAAGCAGGGATCACAAGATTTGTACATTTTAAGAGTTGCAGAGTGGTGTTGTTTGAAAGTTGTTATTGAGCTAAACTCATTATTTCTAGACAACACCACTCTGTGACTGCCAAAATGTACAAATGTGCAAATCGTGCGATCCATGCTTAACAGCTTCTTTACAGCGTGTTCACTACTGCTAGTGATAGCAGAGCGTAATTTGCCGGCGCAACTATGTAGGATAGTTTTAGGCAGTGGTATGATAGATTCTATTGTGAATTCCTTGGTAAGATAAAATACTGGAAATTGGTTTGAATAAATCAGTTGTTAACCTTTGGATATTTCTATACGAATTTCTGTAGAGCACCTACCGGGTGTGTGGTTTGTACTTGATCTGGATGCTTAAATTAAATAACACACCGATTTGTTTCTGATTATGCTCCTAACTCGTGACACATCGGGCGCGTTCATATCGTCTAACCGTGGACTGTTTGTCCTAGAAACGCACAGTTGAGTAGTTCCGCTCAGTTCAACAGTTGCCAACTTTCCGCCATTTTTACATCGTACAATTTTTTCGCTACCTGAACTCAATGTGTTTTGGTCAGCCTAAACAGATGATTTAAAAGATTTACGAAGCTTATATTATATGTACTACGCTCATAAATGGAGAGTCAGCCCTTAATAAAAATATTATGTCCTGGTTGGGTTGGTATCGAAATTCTGGTACTACAAAATTCGGAACACGAAATTCCGCTTAACAAAATTTTGCTTCTCAAAATTCTGCTTTTTGAAAATTCTCCTTTTTGAAAATTCTGCTTTTCAAAATACTGAATTACAAAATTCTGTTTTAAAATATAATGTAAACAATGTTAAATAGGACATGTCATTACTTTAGAAAGTGCACACCTTTTCAAAGAAATGACATGTCCTATTTAACATTGTTTACGTTATATTTTAATACAGAATTTTGATTTTCAGTATTTTTAATTAGTTTGAAAAAACTTGTATTACTGGAAATAATCATAACGCGAAATATTCTCCTGAGTTTTGGTCAGTGCATGACAGCATGCATCGGAAACAGAAACCTTTTCTAGAACGTAAAACCGTGGCAAGGGTCATCGCCGCATAAAGTAGTTATTGAAGGAAGCAATTCCCAGTTTCTATAATCTTGTATTGAATTTACAAGAACTTCCAGAAAGGATAACAAGAAATTAAAAAGAAGCAGCTTATAAAAACTATTAAAAACGAAATTACTTATGTAAGTCGGAAGATGGAATTTTGACGAATCAAACCAAAAATTTAATATTTCTTGTGGTGAATACAAACATCAGAATCTTACCTAGCTCTTGGGGCTATTTTGACAGCTTCTAAATATATATATACATACATAATAGGTTTGTTCCACACTCTACTTGTAGAAAAACTCTAGCAAAGTTCAAACTGTGAGCGTATATCAAAGAAGCTCTAAAACTTACTTGTGGAACGCGTATGTATGTGCAACTCGAAGTGACTTCGAGTAGCTTGTGGAACAAACCTGATACTGTTTGGTGGTAATAAAGAGTCAAAATCAAAATGAAAGCTGAAAAAAACATAAAAAGGCGCACGTTACTTGCAAGTTATAAAGTAGATATCAATTTTAACAATTTCCGCAAACACAAAAATAAAGCATTCGCACGAGCGTTTGTTTGGTTTTTCAATTGTCAAAATTTTACTTTGCATTTGGCACAGCAAAATTCAATTTATTCGTACACCATAGTAAATTTTTCCAACCCGTCTCACCACGGAGAAAAAGTTCCCGATTGGCACATAGCCAAAGATGCGAGTATGGTAAATTTTGTTAGATTTTATCTACCACAAAGGCAGAATTTTGAAAGACGAAAGTGCGAAAAGTACAATTTTGTGAGACAGAATTTCAAACTGCGGAACTTTCAAAAGCAGAATTTTGAAAAAGAAGAATTAGAAAAGCAGAATCAAAAAAAAAATACAGAATTTTGATCAAGCAGAATTTTTTAACATTTTGCAGAATTTTGCGATGTGGAATTTTGTAATGCATATGAATGTATGCTGATATTTAAATGCTGGTTTGCTATTCGCGCGACAAACTTTTAAAAACGAAGTAAATTAGTAGAAATTGTTAGTAATTTTCATTAGAGTTTGAATAACTCCTTTCACTAAATGGCTCATAATAACTTTAACGAGACCTTAACTTATGCTATTTTATTCATTTTAGTGCGCTTTTGACAAAATTTTCATGCTAAAAAATCTTTTGTTACACTACTTTATTTTATGAGTTTACATGTTAAATAAAAACTTGTTTTTAAAAAATATATTTTTTTTACATTATTTTATTAACCAAAGGAAAAGCAAATAAACAACCTCCCACAGCAAGCAACCGGCGCAGCACCAGCAACCGTATAGCGTCAATTGCATTGTATACATACGTACAAGGTATAATGTTCCGTTAAGTCGAACTACAAATGGTGGACAATGTAAAATTTTTCAAAACGTATCCGTAAAGTTATCGAAACCCACCGCTAGAGTAAACAGGGCATCAGAAACAAAGTTGATACTTCGTTTGTTTTTGGTTGCGATTGATGTTTTGAAAATGGAAAATTACAAACATGCGGTTCACAAAACGTCGCAAAGTGGCATTTTTGGCGAAATGGCAACGTTGCAAAAAAAGTTGTATGAATACCGCAACTCCGGATTGCAAATGTAAAATTAAAAAATAAAATAAAATGACACGTTTAAGTGGAAAAGAAAGTTTTTTACAATTTTATTCTGAAGCAGTCTCAACTCATATACTTTTTCTTGAAGAATTCGAAAATAACAAAATAACATCTAATTCACGACTGAGATTTTGCAATGATTGCCAGCTCAAATAATAAGAAAGTTTCCATACAAACGTAATCAGCTGTGTCGCAAGGTGACAAATTTTGTAACAAATGCGACATTTACAACTTTGCAACGTTTCATGAATCCCAATAAAATATTGTCCACACTGATGTCACACGTAAGGAAAATTCCCTAGATGTAGGGATTTTTGTTTGTAAAAATGCGTGTATAGGGAAAAGGGCATATTTTTTACATATCTTTAATTGTTGGAAACTTTTTAAATGTAAACGAATATGTTTTGAAACATATGTATATTGAACAAAAAAATTGTTGGCAAGCCTGCAAATGCTACTGAGATATCGATAATCAAAGCGAGTTCATATTCACAAACAACGATAAATGTGGAACTTTTGATGACTGATGATATTTGAACTGAAATTTATTGTGAATACAATTTTGACGTTTAAAGCTGAAGATTTCACACCAAATATTATCCGGAACGCTGCCCTCAATACGCAAAAGTAAGCGAATTAACGTTTTACCTTCATATGTTTCAATAAACTGACATATGTTTGATGACGACCACAGCAACCTTAATGGGGAAGGTACCTCTGCCCGGCTGGTTGATGTCCTCGTATGGACAAACAAAGGCATCACCCCGATTCAAGAAATGCGTTCGACGGGGTAAGGCAAGCAATGTCTGTGGCCTTGCGACGTCTACTACAGCTGCCATGTAAATGAGCACAAATTCGGTGTTGGATTTGTAGTGGGAGAGAGACTCCGCCGCCGAGTACTGTCGTTCACCACGGCGGACAAGCGTCTAGCCGGGGATTGTGGCGAAAGCGAGATTCTTCAACATTTCGCTAATCTGCGCCTATGCCCCGACGGAAGAGAAGGGCGAGGCGTCCAAGGATCTTTTCTATGAGTGCTTGAAGCTCACATACGAGGTCTGACCCCGCTATGATATCAAAATCATGCTTAGCGAATTTAATTCCAGGGTGGGCAAGGAAGGGATCTTTTGAACCACCGTCGGAAAATTCAGCCTCCACGACGAAACGTCCGACAACGGACTGAGGCTGATCCAATTCACCGGGGCCCGAAACATGGTAGTATGCAGTACTAAATTCAAACATAAATGGATCCATCAGGATACGTGGTTGTCTCCAGGTCGAAAAACGAGAACCCAAATCGATCATGTTGTTATAGGCGGAAGGCACGCTTCCTGTGTTTTGGACGTACATACACTCCGAGGTCCAAACCTCAAATCGGACCACTATCTTATTGCAGCTAAGATACGCACCCGCCTCTGTGCAGCAAAAAATGTGCGCCCAGCAATGCAAGGAAAGCTTAACGTCGAAAAGCTGCCATCCCCACAGACGGTCAATAAATTCACTACCAGACTCTGACATCTGCTCTCAGAGAGCACTCTTCAACAATCAGACATTTGTGAGCAGTGGAACCATATAGTCGGATTTTAGCGAGCGCAAAAGAACAACTGGTACGGTGAGGAGTGTCAAAAAGCTGCAGAGAAAAAGATGCCGCCCATAGGGTCACACTGCCATCGGGCGCAACGCGAGCCATGTTGGACCGTTACATGAAGCTGAAGAGGGAAGCGAGACGTATTTGCCGCAATAAGAAGAGAGAGGCCGAAGAGCTTGAAATGCTGGCCGATAGGAGTAACGCCCGAAAGTTTTACCAGAGAGTTAGGCGACTTACGGAAGGTTTCAGACCAGGGCGTACTCCTGCTAGAACAACAATAGCGACTTATTACTTATGTCCGGAGCATACCTAAATAATGGAGGCAACAGTTTTCAACCCTAGTGAATGGCAGTAACTCTGAAATCTGTGGAAGAGACGAACCCGATTTAGACCTGGCAAATCCATTATAGACCAGGTGTTCACAATACGTCAAATCTTGGAATAGACCCGCGAGGAAAGGACCGAAACCGGTCATCTATTTGTCGACTTCAAAGCCGCTTTCAGTAGCACTAAAAGGAGTTTCTACATTTAACAACATTTGTTCCGCAAGTTTTTCAATTCAAGAATATTCTAGAAATCGACGTGGCTATATTAAAACCAACATAAAAAATTTAGAATTTATTGCGGATTTCGCCAGAAAGTCCATATGGATTGAAACATTTGTGGAACAAGCATTGTTAACGAAGGCTGGCGAAAATCCTCGGACTGAACTCTCCGCGAGAATGCCGGCTGGAAATGGGCACAACAGAGCAATCCCGTGCGATGTCGGTAGGGTGTCCAGCTAAGTTCAGGGATCAGTGCTGTGTGCTTATGTGTTCTTTCATCACTATGCCATACGGAAATGGTCCTTGGTCGTGCTCTGGAGGTAGAGGCTGGATCAAGGCGTTACGCGTACCGTATTGAGGATGAGCCGGGCTGGGAGCCCCTAAATAGCCCAGTCGCTAACGGAGCCCTCTGGGAACCAGGCCGCACCTGGTTGCATTCAATGGCCTTACCCTGGGTACTGCGGATCTCTGCCCGGGGCCGACGAACCCTTTCTCCGCGACTCGTGGTAATATGAGCGATACACAAAAAAATACAACCAAACAAAAAAGAACAACAACAACAACGGAAATTGAGACCGGCACTCATAAAAAGTCGGAAGAGCAATTGCCCAGACACCATGGGGCCCATGCGATGCAGGGTCCCTCTACTAGCCACGACGTGTGCAACATCAGTGGAGAACGTAAGCCTCTGGCGATGCCGGGGTCTCGCGCATCCACAAAAGCGGAATGGAATAGGGTTGGGGAACCGAAACGGGATTTTACAGGCACCAGTGACGGCAAACCTGGCTTGCAGCTTGCAGCCCCCCAACACGTACTGCTTTCACAAGGCCTTATGACAGGCCACCACCAAGCGCAGCCATTGCTAAGCACCAGATGGCTGCCATGAGGGTCTTGAAGAGATCCGTTTTAACGCCGAACCTGTGTAGCAGGGTGCTGCCCTGTCACGTGGAAGAGATCCGGTAGGAAATAGCGTGAGCAATGACGATAGTACCCGAATATCAGCTGCCGGTGCTCGGAGAGCCACCAGCTGCGGAAAAGCACAACAGATCGATGGAAGTTGCGCAAAACAAGTCGAAGAGTGCCAAGACGCGAGGCCCTTCCTTCGCTGAGGTAGCCAAAATCGGATCCTCCTGGGTGTGCTCGATGAGAACCAGGAAAACGAATTGACACTTAGAGCTCATTGGAAATGGGTTAAAGCGGAATTAGTGAACATCTGCGTTAGCGTGCTTCGTGAGCACCCCGGACCTCCTCCAATATGCCGGGAGGCTGGTTGGTTCCAAGGCATTGCCAAGGTCGTCGCGTGTGACGATGAAAGGTCTGCGGGCATGTACAAGAAGGCGATGACCACACTGGGAGAGGTCTACCCCGGAGCGATGCTACGGGCTATGGACTTCAAAGACATCCCATCCAGGCCTAGAGCAAGGGCATGGATATCGGCCAAACCGACCGAACCTGAGAGAGTGCTTGAGATTATAAGGGTCTTTAGTCCCGAGTTACCCTCTCACAATTGGAAGGTGGTGCGACTTGAGCATAGCACAAAGGCGACTCGTCAGGCGATCCTTCTGATAACAAGGAGTAATTGCCACTCCTCGAAAAGACTGGGGGCGTCATTAATTACGGTTTCGACCACGTGAAGATAAGGGTGTACACGAACGATGTGAACGCTGCAAGAGGCAACGAAGTTGAGCCGGAAGAAGACAATAGCGAGGATGAGGTGGTCGAGGAATCCAACCAGGCCAGTCCGATGGACGACCTGGCTGGTGGATACGCCTCATCTAGATCCTCTCTGGAAGTCGACCATATCTTCCGGCAATACACAGAAGAGGAGCTGATGTCAGATGACGACGAGGCGAACTCAACAGTGGTGGAGGGGGTGGGAAGGTGCGGCCAATATGGTTCGCGTCCTCCAGATTAATCTTCACCACGCAAAGCAGCGTCGGCTGTACTGCTGCTCCAGCTCTCAAAAGGGGCAGCAGACATCGCCCTCATCCAAGAGCCTTGGGTGATAGGGCATAGAATTTGCGGACTGAAGTCGGCAGGGCACGCTTTGAAAAGTAGAGCTACCTTAGGTAAACCAAGGGCCTGCATTTTTGTGAGTACCAAACTAAATATTGTTTTTTCCTCAGTTCAGTGCCGAGAACACCACCACCATCAGTCTGGAGGCGAACAGACGACAAATAAGGCTTGCCTCGATGTATCTGGCACATGACAGGCCTGTTCCAACCTTTCCGGTCGAACAGTTAGTCGAGCGCTGGGACGGGGCCCTGATTTAAGGAGGTGATACGAATGCACACCTTAGCACATGGGGAAGCGCAGACATCAATGAACGGGGTGAGTCACTCTTTGAATTCATACTAACATCTAACCTATTTATAAGCAATAGGGGTAGCGAGCCGAGCTTCATAACGAAGAGCAGAAGAGAGGTCCTGGATTTTACCCTCGTCTCAGAAGATGTGGAGGTTATGACCAGGAACTGGAAGGTGCTTGATGAGCATTCCTTCTCTAATTACCGCTTCATCCAATTCGACTTAAATGGGGTCCCGTCCAAGGTACCTCTCAAAAGAAATCTAAAGAAAGCCGACTGGCATAAGTATAGAAAAGAGCTTGATAAGCGGCTCTCAAGAACCACACTAGCAATTCCAGGGAACTCTAGGGAGCTAGATAGGCTGGCAAATCGCTTTACTGCGGCGTGTGGCAAGGCTCTGGATCAGGCCTGCGCCATGGTACAGCCGAGAGGCAAAAAGAAACCACCTTGGTGGAGTTCAGAAATTGACGAGGCCCGCAAAAGTTGTCGTAGAGCCTTCAATCCCGCAAAGTATTCGGGAGGCGATATGCAATGGGAAATCTATAAGTTAAACTTGAAGAATTAAATAAACTTGTAAGGAAGAGCAAGAGATGCTCATGGAGTAACTTCTGCAGTTGTATGGAATCCATATCAGAAAGTTCTACGCTCAGGAAGGATCTCTCTAGTTCACCTCGTATCGCCCCGGGATGCTTGCTAAGATCCGACGGAGCCTGGACGGAAACTTGGGAGGAATCCTTGAACCATCTTCTGAGCACGCACTTTCCAGGCGCCACCGAGCAGCCAGTGAACGAGCCAGTAAGAGATAGAGGTCAACCGGTCACAGTAGACCTTATCACCAAAGAAAAACTTGTGTGGGCAATAGGATCCTTCAAGCCTTACAAATCTGCTGGTCCAGATGATATTACACCGATTCAGCTGCAACAATCTATGGAGCTAAGCTCAAAATGACTGTATGCTGTTTTTAAGGGAGTCGTCACTCTTAACGTCATTCCGGAGACCTGGAAAATGTAAGAGTTTTCTTCATTCCTAAAGCGGGAAGAACATCCCATACTAGCGCCAAGGCTTTTAGACCTATTAGTCTATCATCTTTCCAGCTCAAGATATCGGAGCGACTGATTGAATCCTTTCATAGGGAGTCGGTTGCAGACAAAGTTATGGCTTCGCAGCATGCCGATGTGAAGGAGAAGTCCACCAAAACAGCGCTACACGAAATCGTGTCACATATTGAGAAATCCCTTGCGATAAAGGAATATACCTTGATAGCATTCTTAGACATTGAGGGTGCTTTCAACAACATCACACCTGAAGCAATCACATCAGCTCTAACGGGTCTGAGAAACATCTCACAGCTGGTGTCGCCTATACGACAGCTGATAGTAGGCAGGGTCGTGCGGGCGGAACAGGCGGGGGTGTCGCTGGACAGATACGTTTGCAGGGGAACCCCGCAGGTGGGGTCCTCTCCCTCCTTTAATGGATTATTGCAGACCCTGGAAGGGGGGGAGGCGCCAAGGTCATTGCGTATGCTGACGACCTTGCGGTGGTTGTGAGTGGAAAATTTCCACAAACTCTGTGTGACATTATGCAGGACAGACTAAGGTTAATCGAAAGATGGACGAAGGAGAAAGGTGAAAGGGTGTTAACCCAGATAGAACGGACCTGGTGCTCTTTACCAGGAAGTACAAGATCCCCTCACTTCAGCTCCCTGCCATGGGAAATACGATTCTGGAGCTATTGGAGTCCGCAAAATATCCAGGCGCAGTCCTGGACAAAAAGCTGAACTGGGCGCAAAATATACAAGAGCGTGTCAAAAAAGCGACGGTAGCCCTCTACAGCTGTAAGAGGGCGATTGGGCGTAGCTGAAGGCTGTCCCCTAGCAGCATGTACTGTCTATACACGGTAGTTGTTAGGCCGATTCTATTATATGGGGTCTTGGTATGGTGGCCAAGTTTCAACAGGAAATCTAAAACTGAAGCACTCCAAAAGGTGCAAAGAACTGCGATACTTTGCATCTGTGGGGCTCCGCGCACAACTCCATCGGAGGCCATGTGCGTGCTGCTCGACATTTTGCCAATTGAAATTGTTGAAAAAAAATCAGCGGGGTGTGCCGCCTTAAGGTTGAGGGAACTACTAGGCTGGAGGGACACTCAGGAGACCACACCGCAATCTTAAAGAACGTAAGTATACCGGACATGGGTTACTGTGCACCAAGGTCGAACTTCACAAAGAGGTATAATATTTCCATTCCAGATAGAAAATTCTGGTCAGGATGGCCTCCCGATGAAAATGGATCACTCCACTCTCAGCGCGGCTGGGGCTGGAAATATGTTTTCGCTTACCCAATAACTGCAGCGTCTTTCACGCTGAGGTCGCTGCTATACAGGAAGCGGTTGAACATTTACGTACAAGAGAAGTCATTTATAACGATATCTTCATTTACTCAGACAGTCAGTCCGCACTCAAAGCGCTCAACTCCATCACATGCAGATCAAGAACCGTATCGGACTGTCGCAGATCTCTAAACGAGACGGCTGAGCAGTATGCGCTTCACTTAGTATGGGTCCCGGGGCCCCGGAACATACCAAGCAATGGGCCTGGAAGGGACTAAGCATGCCGCTCGCCACCTGCAAGCTCATTCTAAGGGATCTGTCTCTTAAACTAGCAAGGCACAGGTGGGATAGTCTCACCACTTGCAACAAGACGACGCTTACATGGCCCAAATGGGAGCGGTCGAATGATCTCCTCATGCTGAGCAGAGGGGACCTTGGCGCAGCTGTGGGTCTGCTAACAGGCCATGTTGCTATTGGAAGGCACGCGGAGAGGTTAGGGATCCCCCATAACGATTTCTGCATAAGCTGCAGAAATGAAGAAGAGCCAGAAACCTTGCGGCACCTGTTATGCGATTGCCCTGCACTTTGTAGAAAAAGACAAAAGTTTATGGGTTCAGGATTCTTAGAGGACTTAACCGACATAGCCGAAGTAGGCATACGGCAAATTCTGGGTTTCGCGAAGTCCACACGATGGTTTGAGTAGGAGGGTTCTAACGATCCGCGTGGTATCACAACGGGCCCACGTGATAACCAAGGGCCTATGTGTGCTAGTGGGGTCACTGGCAGCCACTTCAACCTAACCTAACCAAACCTGTTGTTAACGAAGCGATATTCTGCCGAAATCCGAAATAAAATCTGCGTTTTGCAAACCTTAGTCCTCAATTGCCACGACCATTTCTAGGGGTTTTCGACTTAAAGAAAAATCTTGCGCACTAATATTATATCTGGATGGGTATTTAATCGGAATCCGCAATAAAATCTAACTCTTTGCAATAATCTTTTGTTTAAAACCTTACTTAATTATGTCTCAACACAAGTTTTCGAAAACAAATTATAATAAATTGTAGATTTTCACAAAATAAACCATTTCGTCACAAAGGAAAATATTTTAAAAATAAATCTTGAAAAAACCACGTTTGTTATAGAGAATTAAACAAGGATTACGATGGTATAATTTTAAGTCCCCAATTAAATGGTCTTCGCTATGCAAATCAACTTCAAAAAGTTCAACTGTTAATAGCCAAGTTAGCTTTAGGATAACCTTGACCATCATATATATAGAAATGTTAAGCCCATTTATTTAGCTTTAAAACGACGTTAAGGTGAACTCTCTTCGACGTGGGGAATATAACGGTTTGAAGAAGTAAAGTACATGATTAGTCATAATCACGAAAAAAATTTGACAGAAAAAAATATAAAAAAATTCCTCGAACACACGTTAGCTTATTTCATGTATAGAACTCATAAAATTCAGGACAATTTATGAGACCACAAACAATGTCATAGATAATCATCAGTGAGAGAATTATACGCCTTGAGGCAAGTGACGAAACGGGCTCGTTAAAATGAAGAGATTGCAGAGGGAAGCAGACGAAGCTACGTTGAATTCTTTCCTTCCGATCCTTTGGAACTAAACAGAGTAAATTGGATTCCAAATTACTGAGGCATACTCCAGCTTAGACCTAACTTGAGAACTATTAAACGTTTTCCTAGTATAAGATTCCTTAAGGTCTCGCGCATAGCGTCGTAGAAAGCCCAAGTTGGAATAGGCGTTAGGAATAATGAAACTAACGTGGTTAATAAAGGAGAGCCCTGAGTCAAAACCAACACCAAAATCGGAGAACTCATTTACAGTGGAGTGACGAGTATTAGAAATGGAATAAGCAGATGCGATTGGATTCATAATTTTAGCGAAGGTCATGTGGTAACATTTACTGATATTAAGCGTTAATTTGTTAAGGATACTCCAGGTTGATAGGTTATTAAGGTCTCGTTGTAGTAAAGAAATATCCGACATGCAGGTAATTTTCGTGAAAATTTTCAAATCATCTTCACAGAGTAGAAATTTAGCATGGTTAAAACCATGATAAAAATATAGTATGGTAGAACCGCTGAGAGTCACTTTTAAAATTCTTGAGGTTTCCAAACAATTTAATTTTTAAATTTACTCACAAACTCACACACACATTTTCATTTTCAATCTCAAGCAACAACAATTTCGAACAATTTCGATTTCTAATTTTCACTTTTATATGATTTTAAAATGTTGGCAAACTTCAAAAAAAAAATCATGGCCGACAAATTGAGAGAACGGTTCTACCTTGCTATGTTTTTATCATGGTTAAAGCAGTCCCGAATGTCATTAATAAAAAGCATAAATAATAGCGGACCAAGAATGCTCCCCTGAGGTACACCCGAGCAGGCTACGAAAGGATGTGATTAAGGGCCGGTTACTCAATGTCTGGTTAACGCTAATCTCCGGTTAAACATAGCTATCGACGTTACCGACTACCTGTTGTATGCATGGAGTCGTAGACGTCGAAAACGATGTTTAACGGCAGATTAGTGTTAACCAGACATTGAGTAACCGGCCCTTAGTACTACTAATTTCGACGTATGAAGTTCGATTAGTAAGGTAAGACCTTAACCAAAGGAGGAAATTTGAGTGGGAACCTAACTTTTCCAGTTTTAACAACAATATACTATGCGAAGCAGTATCGAAAGCGTTTGTAAAATCTGTGTAGACAACATCTACTAGATAACCGGTTTTAAATGAAGTAATCCATAATTGGGAGAATTCAGCCAAGTTAGTGACTGTAGAACGCCCACACACAAAACCGTGTTGATGGGGATCATGTAATTCCTTCAGAAAGAAGTACGTTTTATCTTTCACCACTTTTTCGAAAAGTTTTGACTAAGTGGTGAGTTTAGATATAGGTCTATAATTTCATGCATCATTCCAGTTACCAGGTTTGAAGATCGGAAAAATAAAAGCAACCTTCCAACTGTCAATAAAATCGCCAGTGCCGAGGGAGAGATTAAATATAAATTTTAAGGGCACACAAAATGAAACACTGCATTTCTTAAGTAGAAATGAAGAGAGCCTATCTAAATCACTTTTTATTGAGGACTTTAAGGAAGAGATGCCATTAATAACATCCAAATTAGACACAGAAAATAATGCAAAATCTAGAGCAGGGGAAGAGTCATGACAACTGGTGTTAACAGCTATTGTATTATCTTGGACGAAGTTTGACTTAAAGAAATCAGCAAAGAGATTTACGGTGTCCGATAAACACAGAGAATGCAGTTTTGTGTAAGTAATATACCAGTTATTAAAAAAAGGTTATAAGCTATCTTGAAATAATTACGAATAAAAAAGGTTAAAGAATCTAAAGAATAAATTCTTGAAATAGCTCAAGAAAAGGGGAAACCACATCTTCTTTTCTCATTATCAAAAACATCTAAAGAAATGTTATTGTTTTCCTTTATACAAATTATGTACATACTTAATGTTGAATCAAATATAAAATCTAATCCGAAGACTGTTTGGCAGTTTATTTAGTCGAAGAAATCGAGTTCCGGCATACCTTCAGCTGTTTTAATTGATAACAAATTTGCTCGATGTCCAGTTGATGAGGCATGTCTATTTGCGTAATTCTTCAGCTCTAACTTTAGTCCTTGACGACGCATCCCAACCAGATTGTGATTTTGCGGCGAGTTCTTCTCTTAGTTTTGGGTCATTAAGCTCGTCATCTAACGACGTTACGAGTGGCATTTCCAAACTGAAAACTGTCTGTTAAAACTGACATTGATGGTTTGGCAGGTGTATTATTGAGAAACTGTCCCTCTTTAGTTTTCCCATTGAAACTGGTCTATACATATAGTAAAATTGCAACAGGTCCCTCTGTATATTACAGATATTAAAGAATTATTAATGTGGGGAGTCTTTAGTAAAACATAGGAAAAAAATAATTAAAGAATTGCCACCTGTTAAAAAAATTTATAAGAAAAAGCGAATATTGCAATATGGGCGTCACAAAAAGGGGCTTAAGAAGGCTTATAGCCAAAAAATTTTTTTTTGAGTTGCCACCCGTTTGAAAATTTTAATTTAATTTAGTTTATAAGACAAATTGAATACTGCAATATGGCTATCAAACTGAACAGGTTTAGAAAATTTTACTACACAAAAATTTTTTTGGGTGGTGTTTGGGAATGAATTCGGCAAGTAGAAAACCACGTTGTCCAAAATAAATCGAGTAAGTGTCTTTCACTTGTTTATTGATTCACATTCTTGAATATTCTATGATCACCAGATACTTCNACCCGTTTGAAAATTTTAATTTAATTTAGTTTATAAGACAAATTGAATACTGCAATATGGCTATCAAACTGAACAGGTTTAGAAAATTTTACTACACAAAAATTTTTTTGGGTGGTGTTTGGGAATGAATTCGGCAAGTAGAAAACCACGTTGTCCAAAATAAATCGAGTAAGTGTCTTTCACTTGTTTATTGATTCACATTCTTGAATATTCTAAGATCACCAGATACTTCTTATATACATACAGAAGTATATGAGCAAAATACATACATATGTGTTCTACTCCTAAGTACATCAGCTATAAAAACATCTAACGCTAGAGCGAGAACAATAATAATACGCATAATATGGATGTTAAGCGATGACATTGCAAAAATGAACTAATGTTGGTTGTATTGGTGCATTCAGCGGGTGTTGATGAGCAGAGCTGAATGTAGGTATGTTCCTGTACTAACGATGCCCAACGTTGCCTTTAGCCAATACCTTACTGTAACTCTTGAACATCCTGCCCGGCTGAACCCGTGCGGTTCAGTAATTCTTCAGGTGGGCCTGTTAATCGGCATAATTTCTGTACCGGCCGCTGACATCGGTGTTTGATAAAAAGTCCGTTCGAGGTTTTCTGGTTAGAATTGTATTCGATGGTGACCACGCGAACCAAACCATCACTGCCCGGATGCACGTCAATGACCCTTCCTATGCGCCAAAATGTTGGGGGGAGATTCTCATCCCGGATGAGAACGAAGTCGTAGCGCTGAATGTTTGGCTCCGGTCTAGTCCATTTACTGCGAGACTGAAGGGTATTTATGTATTCGCTTTGCCAGCGACGCCAAAAGTGCTCCACCATTCGTTGAAGACGTTGCCAGTAATGCAACTGATTTTCTGGAACTTCTGGTAATGGAGGTTCTGAACGACAATTCAACGGGCGGCCAATAATGAAATCACCCGGAGTGAGGGCTACACCACCTTCCGGGTCATCGTATAAATCCAGCAATGGCCGGGAGTTGAAGCAGGCTTCTATACGCGTCAAAAGAGTGTAAAGCTCGGGGAAGCGCATTGTTTGACGACCCATGACTCGCAATAGATGCTTTTTGGCAGAACGCACCGCTGCTTCCCAAAGGCCACCGTGATGAGGTGACGATGGTGGAATAAACTTCCAGTGGGTTCCTACAGCCACCAGGTGTTGTTGTGCAAACACGTTCACCCATGCCTGTAAATCCTCCTGCATTTGTCGATTCGCACCAATAAACTGAGTACCATTATCGCTGTATAAGGTAGCGCAGATGCCTCGTCGACTCACGAAGCGGTCGTACACGTTTATAAATGCTTGTGTACTCAAGTCTTCTGCCAGCTCAATATGAACTGCACGCGATGCCATACAAACGAAAATGGCTGCATTGGTTTTTGTTGTAACTGCTGAGCGCTTGCTGCCAACTCGAACATGGAAGGGGCCACAGTAATCCAAGCCACTGCGGTAAAATGGTGGTGCAACAAGGACACGTTCCTTTGGTAACGACGCCATCTGTTGACGCTGCATAATTTGCAGATGTCTTCGACATACGGTGCACCTCCAGATGTAAGATTTTACCTGGGCCCGCGCACATATGAGCCAAAAACGTTGTCGGAGAAACTGGAGCATCTGCTGTATGCCATCATGAAGGCAGCGCTTATGTGCATCTGCGACCATCAAATCTGCTATAGTGCCGCGTGGGACTATGATTTGGTGTCGCTGATCCTTACTCATGTCAGCGTTGGTTAGTCGGCCCCCAACTCTCAATATTCCATTTTCATCCAGAAACGGGTTTAGGGGTAGAAGTGGACCGCGACCCTCAATTCTGGAATTAGAGACAAGTGCTTTAATTTCCTGTTTGAAAGTGTTACATTGTGGATGACGAATGTGTAAGACCAGCGCCCAGTTCTGCTCTTCGGCGGAGACCACAACCCCTCTGTTGCCTCGAAATAACGGTAGTATGTGTCTAAGACACGCCGTGGTGTGGAGAAGACGTCCCAACGTGCTAAACCTCTCTATGAGAGGTACCCGATTACCGTCACCTGATGTCATGAGCCACTGGCAGTCAACACGAGATACTAGCTAGTATACACAGGGCGAGATGCGGATCTAAAAATGTGCTGATCTTCCTCCGTCATCGTAACTGGTTCCGATCCTACGGTTGTGTGTTGATGGATGCATGCCGGTCCGGCCCACCAAAGTCGATGACTTTCCAGACCAGATGGCGACAAGCCTCTGCTTGCGCAATCCGCCGGATTAAGCTCCGATCGGATGTGGTTCCAGGAATTTACATCCGAATTGGCCTGGATGAAAGCGACTCGATTCGAAACGTACTGTTTGAAAGCTGAAGGTGCCTTGCGGATCCAGCATAATACAACATTTGAATCGCACCAATATATGCAAGGGACATCTGGTAGGTCAAGAGCCTTGCGGACGTGGTTCATAGTGATTGTAAGTAGGTGGGCACCACATAGCTCAAGGCGTGGTATGGTCACTTCCTTGACCGGAGCGACCTTCGTCTTTGCAGCAACCAGAACTGCACCTGAATTACCATTGTGATCCACCGTCTGGACATACACCGCAGCTGCATATGCCTTACGACTAGCATCACAGAAACCATGGAGCCTCACCATCGAATCGGCACGCATGCCTAGCCAACGTGGAACACGAAGTCGTGAAATGTCCGCTAACCCGTTGCGGAATATTAACCAAGCATTGAGCAGGTCCGGTGGCAGTGCCGAGTCCCACTGCAATCCCGCCTTCCACAGATCCTGGATAAAGAGTTTTGCCACAATGACAACTGGTGCCAATAAGCCAGTCGGATCATACAATGTAGCTACGTCGCTAAGCACTGTCCGTTTGGTAGGCATCGCTGACTCGTCGAACCCCCGTATCGTGAAGAAGAGCTCGTCATGCAACGGATCCCAATGCAAACCTAGTACCTTCGTCGCTGAATAGTTCAACTCCAGCTCGGATGCAGACATTGTCGAACCAGTGATGGTAGCAAGCGTGTGTGAGCAGTTGGAGTTCCATTTCCCCAACACAAATTGACCTTGCTTCAAGATGGTCTCCACACCTTGTGCCCGCGTGATTGCTAGTTCGGACGTATCGACACTGTCCAGATAGTCGTCCACGTAAAAATTATAAAGGATGCTATGTTGCGCTGCGGCAGCTCGGCTGGGTTCACTGATGGCCTTACAATTATCCTGCGCACATTGATGCAGCGCTCGTACCGCATTGAATGGACTACAAGCCATTCCATACGTCACCGTTGTCAATTCGTATATTTGTAGAGGAACGTCTGAAGCCTCACGCCAAAGAATTTTTTGCCGTTTTCTATGACGTTGGTCGACCAAGACTTGACGGAACATCTTCGTGATGGCTACGATGAATTTGCGAAAACGGTGAAGAATGTCGACCAAGTTTAGGTGTAGCTGTGGGCTCGAGAATTGCACGTCGTTCAGTGATACGCCATTCGATGTCTTTGCAGAGGCATTAAACACAAACCGAAATTTGGCAGTAACAGCATGATGGGGAATAAAGTAACCAGGATGAGCGTCCATAATTAACTCCTGGCTTACCTCCATATGGCCAAGAGCTATGTACTCCCTCATGAAAGCCGTATATTGCTCGCGTAGATCAGCGTCGTTCGCTTATCTCCGTTCCAGTTGTAGAAACTGACGTATTGCAGATTGGTATGAATCGCCAATGGAGGGTGCATCTGGTTTAAATATGATCTGCACCTGATAACGGCCATCCGTTGCGCGTGTAAAGGTGTTGGTGAATACCCTTTCACAATCATCTTCCCGAGTTTCTGATACCACAGCTGGCTCTTCGAGTTCCCAGAAGCTTCGAAGTAGTTTGTGGAGTCGTTGTTCTTTGACGCGTTTGACAGCATGCGATGTTAGCTGTGCGGATTGTGTTGAGCTACCATGAGCTGGCCCAAACACTACCCAACCAAGCCGTGTGTTCAAGGCGCAAGGCTGTTCTGCAGATCCCCGAATTAAGCCTTCCAGCAAGAGATCCTTAAGCACCTCAGCACCGAGAAGCAAATCCACCGGACCCGGGCAACCAAACGTTGGGTCCGCCAGCGGCAAATCCTTCAAATGAGTCCAGGCTGCCGGATCGATCGTTGCGCTTAGTGTAGTTGAGGTTATCATCGACACAACATACGCCTCCAGTCTGAACTCGGTGTTGCTGTCAATTGTAGGTTGCATCTTAACAGTCACATTGCCTCTGGTATAGACCGCGGTGCTCGAACCGATGCCTTCGATTCGGACCTCATCTGGTTTTCTACGGAGACCCATACGTTTAGTTAAAGAATCAGTGATTAAGCTCACCTGGGAACCCATATCGCAGAGGGCACGACAAGTGTGTTGTTGTCCATTATGATCCACAAGACGAACCTTTGCTGTGGCTAGTAAAACGGTCCGGTCACCGTGGACTAGATAAGACCGAACCGTCTCTGACTGTCATTGTTGTCGTGAGTATACTTGCGGCGTATGCTCTACAGATATACCTGGCTTAGAGTTACGAGTCGGCACTGCTGATGTGTTCGTTACTTCGGCTGCTGGTGCACTGACTGCATCTTCTTCTCTGCAGAGAGGTGTGTGGTGCCGGTGATGGCAGCGTATACAATCCCGCGACGGGTAATCTCGCGCCCCATGGTCGACGCTGAGGCAATTGACACACTGTGAGAGCCGCTTCACGGTGTCCCAGCGCTCTGTTACCGGAAGGTTGAGGAACCGCTGACATTTGTGAAGGCGATGTGAACTTGCGCACAATATTGGCCGCCTTCCTTGAACGGGAAGCTTGAGATGAATTAACGGCTGCTACATGAGTCATTGCCATTGAGTTACTGGAAGATCCATTACAGCTAGCGCTCGCATAGCATTTTGTACGGTGTCGACAACTCGAAGAAGGGTCTTCTGCGATTCCGCTGGGTGATTCGGCAAATCCAGGAGGCGGTTAACCTGCGACTCAACTAACAAACGCTTATTGTCATACCTACGTTTCATTTCCTTCCACATGTCCTCGTAGCCACCGGTGTATAGGCCCCCAACCAATGGCACGTTATCTACATTGACATGTTGACGCAATTTACTCAGCTTGTAGCTGGAATCTAAGTCAGTGCGGTTGTGGACCAGTGATTCAAACAGGTCTTTGAAAGACAACCAATTCCCCGGATCACCATCAAAGACTGGAATTTTAATTGGATCTAACCGCATGTCCTGTTGATTGGTCACAGGAGGCTTGGGCTCTGAATTGCCTTTACCGCCCATTCTCCTACGCAGTCGAACACAAATATTAGTATATAGCATTTCAGTAGCAGCGAAAAATTCGTCGTGGGCTTCCAATTCGCTGGCCTGTGCAAGAGATACTAGATCCGCGTGATACTCTGCAAACCTTTCAAATTGTTTTTTCACTTGCGCCAGCATAACCTCGCACTCTATGTGATCTGGATCAAAGTAGCCCGCCTCGATAATTTTTCCAAGACGAACAATTGATGATTGTGTNTTTCACTTGCGCCAGCATAACCTCGCACTCTATGTGATCTGGATCAAAGTTGCCCGCCTCGATAATTTTTCCAAGACGAACAATTGATGATTGTGCAGATGCACGCAGATTTAAACTCGCCATATCGCAGTATAATTGCGATGTCCTCACAGGGAATGAATTCGGCAAGTAGAAAACCACGTTGTCCAAAATAAATCGAGTAAGTGTCTTTCACTTTTTTATTGATTCACGTTCTTGAATATTCTACCCTAAGATCACCAGATACTTCTTATATATGAGCAAAATACATACATATGTGTTCTACTCCTAAGTACATCAGCTATAAAGCTGAATGTGGGTATGTTCCTGTACTAACGATGCCCAACGTTGCTTTTGGCCAATACCTTACTGTAACTCTTGAACAGGAGGGTTGAAATCTATATCTATACTTATAATAAAATTGTAACAGGCGGATGTCGGTACCATTAGATATTAAAGAAAAATTAATATGGGGGGATTTTATTAGAGTTATAGAAGCCAAATTAACAGTTTTTAGAATTTTTGACTCTCTGTATATTTGTATGCGTATTACTCGAAAACTAATGCATGGAATTGAATGCAGTTTTCACCGATGTATCGCTAGAGAACTAGCTTCCAATGTAGAGGGAAAATATTAGAGAGTTGCCACCTGTGTTTAGAATTTCAGTTTAGGTCAATTGATACGGTAAAATAAATATTGCAATATGGCTGCCAAAAGAAAGAGGTTTACAAAGGCTTACAGCTGAAAATATTTTTGTGGAAGGTTACCTATTTGAAAACCTTAATTTAATTTAATTGATAACAAAAATTAAATATTGCAATATTGTCATCAAACTAAAAAGGGTAGGAAATTTTAATGTCGAAAATATTTTCAGGGGATTGGCCAACTGCTTGAAAAATTGTATTCATTTAAATTTGTAAAATAAATGAAATATTACAATACGGACATTAACCTAAAAACTAAAGCGGATTAGGAAGCTTACTTTTGAAAGTATTTTTGAAGCGGGTCGCCTACTATTTGGAAACTTTAACCCAGTTAAATTTATAAGATAAGCTGGCAACATTCGCCAGGTGAATATCAAACGAAAGTATTTGAGAATAATAAAATTGCAACAGGCCGATATCTGTACATAGTAGATGTTAAAGAAAGATTAATAGGGATCAACAGAAGCCAAATCTAAAATTATTATAATTTTGGTCTGTCTATCTGTATGTTTGTAAGCGCATCTCGCAAAAACTAATGTATGCAATTAAATGCAGTTTTCACCGATGTACATATTGCTAGAGCTCTAATTGCAAATATAGAATCCATTTTTTTTGTTTTAGTTTATCATCGATCCTTATTACTAGGTACTTGAATGTATTAACTTTTTCCAGTGCGTCGTTGTTTATATTTAGAGTTAACAATGGACTGTTCTCAAAGTTCCGCCTTGATATAACCACAAACTTAATTTTATTGACCAATCGCACTTTTTTGGAACTTCTGTGTGGTTTTTGCCTAAAAAAATTAAAAACTTTTTTTTGCTGCTGACAAAAAATTAGGAAATCTGAGACGTCGCGCTTTACCTTTTCTCTGTACAAAGTATTTCACTAAATCACTAAACGGCTGCACCGATTTGGTTAATATTTGGATCATATGCCAGCACCTTGAAAGTAAATATTCCGACCAAAAATTTACTCGGTATGTAGTTGGGGATATTCCTAAAATTCTTATACAAACTAAAATGTAAAAACCCAATACATACATCTCTAAAACCAATTACGCTGGGGAACTGAAACTTAGCACTGATGCATATATTGCAAATGCATTGGAAAAGGGGGCGTGTTATCTTCTATACAAACTGAACTACTCATATAGCTTATCTCTGGAATCGCTTACGCTAACGTCCTGAAATTCGAAACAGCTACATATGTTATCAATACCGTACTTATGGCGAAAAGTGGTTTTAAGTGTTTTTAGTATTCCGTAAAAGGTAAAATTTGTGTAAAAATGTTGAAGAATCTTTTAAAATTTTCACAAAGAATGGAGCTTTGGTTTTTCGAGTTTCGCTGTAGACTGTCCTATCTACATACCTATTTGCCTAAAAAGATAGCCCTTTTCGTTGTTCTGACTAAACTAAAAAACCACTGAATAGAGTTCCGTCAGATTTTAGGAGGTTATCTTACATTCATATATGGTCCTATAACATGCCACTAGAAAACTCGCTAGGTGGAGCTCGAGTAGAGCTATTTATAAAAGTCGTATTTATTAACCGATTTCGTTCAAATTTTAAACGTGAGCTATGTACCTGTATGACAGAAAATTCTTTTGATAAAAATAGACCCGATGAGTACCTCAGGTTAAAATTCGTAACACGTATTTATTTTATGGAAAGCAATGGTTTTGCAGAAAATGGACCCAATGGATGGCGCTGCAGCCGAAATGTATAGAAACCCCGTGTGGTTGGGTTGCTTTGGCCCTATGTTTACGTTATACGAATTTAGTTTTCAGATGTCTAAATGAAGGATGGGGTTAAATTTGTCTGACGCCCTCATGCACGATCATGCGATCTGGCATATACCCTGTAGGGAAAACACGAACTAGTGAACCAGATTTCTAGTTCAGTACTAGTTCTTTATTGCCAAAAACGAACCAGTCCGATAGTAACTAGTTCCGCACCAGTCCAAAAGCAGTGAAATGTGGTACTTTCACTAAACTATTCTATTTTAAATTTTAAAAGCAGGGAAGGAAATCATTATGAGTAAAATAATTTAAATCAGCATTTAATCATTATTTTATGAATTATTATTGAGTTTTATTTTTTCGCTCAAACAGAAATAATTATTATTTGATTTTTATTTTTGGGATTACAAATAATAATTATTTTATGATTTTTATTTTTTCGGGCAGAGATTATCATTAATTTTCCGTTTTATTTTTCCACTTAAGAATAATGATATTTACAAAATTTAAAAGGCCATAAGGACGCAGCGTACTGAAATTTTTACCTGAAAAGTTTGGGTCTTATTCCTTTTATAAGGGTGCGGCTACCTCTCAAAGGGATACGTCGATTATCACGCTGGTATAGTTTCTGAGTTGTTTAATAATCATAATACTTAGTGATTCCATAAACAAAGGTCAAGATCCTGAAGGACAATTGAGAAAGGCAATGCAGTTGCAGAAAAAGAGGCATTTAAAAAAAGTGTCAAAATAATTACCACTTTCTCACTAAATTTATTTAAAA
>NW_016157658.1:13260-21002 GCF_001687245.7 Rhagoletis zephyria | reverse complement strand
TTTCAAAATCAAAAGTTATCAAAACAAATTCTATGGGACTGAGAAATATTATTTTCTACTTTTTAGTCCATTTATAAAAGCGTTGTATATTAAAAAATTTTTTTTTATATTATTTATTTGCTTTTAAACGCTCTTTTGCATTGGCCAACGCAAAAGTTCTTACTAGGCACCACGAAGTAAGCGGGCATTAGCTAGTTTTTAATAAATCACTAGCTTCTGGGGTATTTATTGATGATTGGAAGATGACTTCTATTGACCCTCTTGTTAAGAGTGGGAATAAAAGTGACGTATGTAATTATCGGCCAATATCAAAGCTATCTGTTTGTTAACTGTTTGAAAGTATGGTAGTTGAAGAAATATATTTTGAAACTAAGGGCTCAGCTTCACTCAATCAGCATGGCTTTGTTTCTAGTCGCTTAACAGTCTCTAGTCTATCTGTTTTTACTGAGTGCTGCATTGCATCTTTTTCAAGTGGATATCAAGTTGATTCTGTTTACACAGATTTCTCGAAGGATTTCGATAAAGTTTCACACTCGATATTAGTTAGCAAGCTAGCATATTTGGGTTTTCATTCCGACTTTTTGCGTTGGATTAAGTCTTATTTAAGTAACAAACGCTGTGTTGTCACCATAGATGGAACAACTTCAAAACCTTTTATAGCCTCCTCTGGGGTTCCTCAGGGGAGTATATTAGGTCCATTGCTTCTTGTTTTATACATAAACAATGTAAGTACTTGCTTAACTTTCGCAAATTTTTTGCTATATGCAGATGATTAAACAATATTTTCTACAATAAAGAGCTCACCTGATGTGACAAAGTTTCAAGCTGAAATGTATAATCTGCATCGTTGGTGCACTAAATATTGTCTTTCTTTGAATATTAAAAAATGTTTCAAGGTCACCTATGCAAACATATTCAATATCGTGGCTACGTCTTATAATATTTCTACTACAATATTAAATTCTTTTAATGACATCAAAGATCTTGGCGTAATTTCTTCTTAAAATGTTTCTTTTAATAGCCATATTTGTCATATTGTTGCAAATGCTTACGCAATTCTTGGATTTGTGACGCAAATTAGCAAAATTTTTTCTGGCCCATTTACCCTAAAATTGTTGCTTAAGTCTTTTGTTCGCTTTAATTTAACTATACTGCAATTATTTGGAGGCGTTGCCATAAATTCATGATAAATCGAATTGAACGTGTTCAACAAGTTTTCCTAAAGTTCGCTTTGCGCAACTTACATTTTTCCGAACCGTTACCATCTCATAGTTCTCGCTTACTATTAATAAATCTTAAGTCTTTGGAGATAAGAAGATCTGTTCCCTCTTTGTCTTTTATGTTTAATATTATTATTGGTGCTACGGACTGCCACATTCTTTTAGAGAAAATAAATTCAACATTCCTCTATGTAGCTTACGATTTTTTCCCCGTTTTATAGGGATGCATTATAAAAGCGGGAAAATGTGATTTTGTATTTCGAAACTGTATGGTGGAAAGTGTGTTCTAGTATCTATTTGATACACAAAAAATGATCACGGCTGTATTTTTTGCTGATATATTACATACATATGTTCCATTTAGTTAAACAATATAAGAATATTGTAGTATGTACCACAAGAACGTATAAATCTATTGAACTCAATTTTATAAATTTTATTTCTTTAATTATCAATTAAGCTGAATTTTATTAACTAATCTGTGAGGAACTTTTGTGTGTTCAAAGACTCAATAAATAAATAAATAAAGAATGCGCTCCATCAAATGTCACACAATTAGGGATATTTGTGAAACCTTTCTTTGAACGAACGTAATTCCAAAACGCTTTCGGATTTGATTTTAATTCAACTTCATATCGACCAATATATTGGTTTGTGAGGACCCGGATCCTATTTCTTGGAGGCCCCACAACTTTGCATATATACCTATATATATATATATAAGTAACATACAATGTCCTATATCTCTATTTTCTTGAGCTATGATGAATTTCGGCCGCTGTGGTGTAGTGGTAAGCAGTGCGCGCTTCCACTCCACAATGCCTGGGTTCAAACCCTGGTCAAAGCAACATCGGAAAAATAAAAAAAAAAGGTTTTTTCTTAACAGCGGTCGTCCCTCGGCAGGCAATGGCATCCCTCCGAGTGTATTTCTGCCATGAAAAACAGCTTCTCATAAAAATACAATCGCCGTTCGGAGTCGGCGTAAAACTGTAGGTCCCTCCGCTTTGTGTGACAACATCAAGGCGCACACCACAAATCGGAGAAGAAGCTCGGCCAAACACAAACATATGTGTAAGCGCCAATCTATTATTATTATTATTATATATTATGATGAATTTCTTGTTATCTAGCCAGCTTTTATGATCATTTCAACAAGATCAATAACTTTATATTTTTTGTTCATTCTGGAAAATATTTAAAACCGTAAACTTAACTTTAAAGATTTGTGGAAGTCTAGTATATATTTGTGGAAGTACGTATGTATGTATGTATGTGCCACGTTGCAGCTTAAACGGACGTACAGGATCAAACAAACTTTGACAGAGTATTGCCATGACTCCTGGGCCTATAACATAGTGAAAAAAATTGGGATCCTACAAGGCATAGGCTTGAAATAAACAAAAAATTTCAGGTAAAAGTGTCACCGTTTTTGAAATATTTACATTTTTGCGAATTAAAAAAAATCGTGCCTTTTCATGTGTTTTCTTTAACTGCAACTACAAACCGGGCAATACTTCCAAAGAGTTGCCTCTCCATACTCAAATGCAATGTAGTTAAAATATATTAAGGAACCATCATAAAATTAGGACTATTTCTGGATTTTTAACTTTTCGATATTTTCTTCCCCAACTTTGACTATCTCGGGCGAAAAAAAAGTACTGAGCTATAACTTTACATTACATAAAAAAATTGCTCATTTA
Source organism: Rhagoletis zephyria (assembly GCF_001687245.7). Lineage (NCBI taxonomy): Eukaryota > Metazoa > Arthropoda > Insecta > Diptera > Tephritidae > Rhagoletis > Rhagoletis zephyria. The sequence goes on along the minus strand of NW_016157658.1, from coordinate 18,082 downwards.
ATAAAGATTTCAAAAAGGTGCCACACTTACAGTTATGAATAGAAAAAAAAGTTATAGCCGCTTTTGTGGGTAAAGGACTGAGACACGCTAGAATGTATTTAATAGATTTAAATTGAATTTGCTCTTGTTACCGTCAAATGACATGCTAAATAGTACAAAGGTACATTATTACCTGCTCCTGACATTATTTTGTGTTACTTACCGGAATTCGGACTAGAGTCTATAACAAGGGCTATATCTATCAATATTTTTTGTGAAGCATGGATTCACGTGAAATAAAATATACATGAGTCGTTTGAAGAGAAATTTATTCATTTATTGATAAAATATGCTCAAATTGGCGACCTTCTACTCTAATGAAAGCCCGGCGCCTTTTAAGAAAAGACGCTTTTAGAGATCTTAAACTCAATTGGGCTATCTCAGCAGCAGCTCCATTTATTTGTTCCCGCAAATGCTCTTCGTTTTGAATTGTTTTTGAATAAATTTTGTCCTTAAGACAGCCCCAGTAGGAAAAATCTAATGGACTCAGGTCTGCCGATCGAGCGGGCCACGTGATTGGCCCGTATCGTCCAATCCATCGGCGAGGATAAGTTTCGTCTAAATGAGCTCTTACTTCACGCCCGTAGTGAGCAGGGCACCCGTCATTTTGCAGCCATAGTCTTCGCCGCAGGTTTAAGGGTACATCTTCCAAAAGAGTTGGAAGCCGTTCCTGAAGGAACTCTAAATAACTGTGAGAGTTGAGCGTTGGCGGCAGTTCCACAGGTCCCAATATCTGACAATTAAAAATACCGCACCATAAATTTATTTTGTACCGGTACTGCGAACGATCTTCTCTCATTTCGTGAGGATTGTCTATCTGCCAACTGTGAAGGTTATGTAAATTAAAATAACCATCACGTTTGCATGATGATTCATCTTTCCAAATTATTTTATTAAAAAAGTTGAGGTCTGATTCATGCATTCGCAACATTTCACGGCAAAATCTAACCCTCGACAGGTAATCTCTTTCCTGTAGAGCCTGAACACGTTGAATGTGGTAGGGATGAAATCGATGGTCTTTTAAAGCTTTGTGAACTGTAGTTTTTGGTATTCCCGTCCGTCTTTCCATCATTCTCACTGAAGTCGATGGAGCTAGTTCCACTTCCTCTAACACAGCTTCAACATCTACCGTTGCAGGACGTCCTGTTTCGCCGCCACGCCTTCCAGGTATGCGACCTTAAAAAAGTGAAAAATTATAGTTAACAAGCAAGCAAACAAGAAAGGTGTAAAAATCACTTACCTTCATATATTTCTCTATGGGTCCGGGCGAATACTTCTCGACCCGGATGTCGACGATTGGGGTATCGCTCTGCATAGAGTCTTTGAGCAGCTCTGGCATTACAGCAAGCTTCACCGTAAATTAGGTGAATATCCGCATATTCATGCGACGTATACTGCGTGTTCTCTGTCATAGTATTAATAACACAATGTTCGAAGGGTCCAATTTCACAAAATCCACTTTCACTAATTCCGGTAACTAACATAAAATAATGTCAAGAGCAAGTAATAATGTACCTTTGTACTATTTAGCATGTCATTTGACGGTAACAAGAGCAAATTCAATTTAAATCTATTAAATACATTCTAGCGTGTCTCAGTCCTTTACCCACAAAAGCGGCTATAACTTTTTTTTCTATCCAAAACAGCAAGTGTGGCACCTTTCTGAAATTTTTATTAAATGTGCAGTTTTTTTATGTTATAGCTCAGTACATATTTTTTTCACCCGAGATAGTCAAAGTTGGGGAAGAAAATATCAAAAAGTTAAAAATCCAGAAATAGTCCTAATTTTATGATGGTTCCTTAATATATTTTAACTACATTGTATTTGAGAATGGAGAGGCAACTATCTGGACGTATTTTACATAAAAAATTTACTAAGTATTGCCCGGTTTGTAGTTGCAGTTAAAGAAAACACATGAAAAGGCACGATTTTTTTTTAAATTCGAAAAAATGTAAATATTGCAAAAACGGTGACACTTTTACCACAAAAATTTTTGTTTATCAGGGAGCTCACCCCCCCACCTACCTTCCGCTAAAGTTTGGCACGTTACTTCTGGGACAACCTGTATAAACGAGTTGGCAAAAAGGGGCACGGCACATCCCATAGGCGTGGAATATTTTAATTAATTAATTAATTAAACTTCGTAACCATAAGTCCCAAGAACTTGAAATTTTGTATGCAGACATATCAATGGTAGGGTAGGTGCTTATACGAGGGTATATATAGACGTGTTTGTAAAAGGGGGCGTGGCACATCCCATAGGCGCGGAAGTTTTTATAAGCTATAACTTCGGAACCATAAGTCTCACGAGCTTGATATTTGGTATGAAGACATATCAACGGTAGGTGCGTATAGGAAGGAATGTATAAACGAGTTTGTAAAAGGGGGCGTGGCACATCCCAAAGGCTTGGCATTTTTTATCAGCTATAACTTCGGAACCATAAGTCTCACGAGCTTGATATTTGGTATGAAGACATATCAACGGTAGGTGCGTATAGGAAGGAATGTATAAACGAGTTTGTAAAAGGGGGCGTGGCACATCCCAAAGGCTTGGCATTTTTTATCAGCTATAACTTCGGAACCACATGTCACACGAACTTGAAATTTTGTATGCAGACATATCAATGGTAGGTGCTTATACGAGGGTATATATAGACGTGTTTGTAAAAGAGGGCGTGGCACATCCCATAGGCGCGGAAGTTTTTATAAGCTATAACTTCGGAACCACATGTCACACGAACTTGAAATTTTGTATGCAGACATATCAATGGTAGGTGCTTATACGAGGGTATATATAAACGAGTTTGTTAAAACTGGGTCCCATAAGTCACATGAACTTGAAATTGGTATTCGGACATAGGTATCTATGGGAGATGTTCAGAGTAAAGTATAAATGAGTTTGTAAAAGGGGGATATACTTATATGTATTAATCTATTAGATAACTCGGATAGCTAAAACTCTGTGTGTTTTTTTGAAACCTTACCGTCTTTACATTATTTTGAAATGGAAAGATTAAATCGTTTTTTAATCCCGCGATGCTGTTAAACGAAAAAGGTTCATACATAATGAATAAAACTCCTTCCGAATTAAGCATTCTACCAGAAAAGTGCAGCCATACTAAAACAGCTAATCGAATAGGCAGTTAAATGGAATGTACCGTAGTAGAATAATTTTAATTTAGAAATTTGATCGTTACCTTAATCCACCTAATATTAATAATGGTACAAGATTTGTAGTACAAGTGATGATCAATATATATTAGTTAAAGCACGATAAAGCTAAAAGTATGGCTCATAAGGATGTCATAATGTAAACAAAGAAAATAGTTTGTCTCCTTTAAATTATGCTGAACTGAATATTTGTATTACTGTTTTATATTTTTATTTGTTTACCTCGAACGACGTCGGGGGCTCTGGTAGTTGTTTAATAAATTGTAGGAAAGAACCAAATACAAACTTTTGTATTGTATTGGCGCAGTTGGTGGGATCTGCGCAAAAGATCCTTGAGAACCTACAAAGGAAACTTCCTAGTCCGCAAGTCAAAGATTTCAAGCAGGAATATTGCCTGTAATCAAATATTTGTCATTTTGGCTCCTGAATGAATATTGAGGAGCAGTTGGACATTTTAAATACTACCTTCCGGTCAATAAGCCTTCAGGATACTTTCAGCATGACTGAATATAGAGGATGAAGAGAATTTGCTTTGCAAAATATTAAATTAATAGCGCCTTTTGATGTTAATGCTAATTATCTTGCCCTGTTTGTCAGCAGCATCGACGAAATTTCTGGAACTGGATCCCCGGAAGACCACGATTTTTTCTAAATTTAATATTTACTTCGCTAAAAGGACCTGCCGCAAATGTAGTAAGGTGAGAGCAATCAAATGATTGGGCCACGTTGCGTGATCTTTTGATCGAAGAGTTTGGTGAGCATACCCCTGTTTCAACGCTCATATTAGAAATAAACAATATAAGGTTTAAGAATAGTATTAAGTTATTGTGTGAGTAAATAAATGTACAAATTTGCAGGATCAAGGATTGTATAAAGTTAGGTAGTGAAAATGGGGCGACAAAATTATTTATAAATGAAGAGCTTAATTGTTTAAAAATGTTAAAGAGAGAGTTACCTATTCAACTTACAGCACTAATTAATGCTAATTTAGTTATTGATTTTAAAAGAGCAATGAAAGTTCTTAGAGAAAATAATGTCTTTGATAATGAAATCGATTATCTCAGAAATAAAAATACTTTTTTTTGCTAAAATAAATCAAAATCCTATAAATACTATTTATTTTAATAGTAACAGTTATAAACCTAAGTATAATCAAAATACCTCCACTCAAATTGCATTTTCACCCAACTATTATTACCAAAATGTATATCCAAACAAAAATAATAATCAATTGCCATCCGCTAATTATAATAATTTTTTCAATCCAAATCTCCATCGCTCCANGTCATATGTGTTGCCCATTGCGAAGAAAAATGTTTCGTGCTTTAAAATTCCTGCAATATGCATTGGGAACACTCCAATAAAATCTGTGAGTAAAATCACTAATCTTGGCTTTGTAATTAACTCCAGCCTTACTGGTATCGACCACATTAACTCTGCTGTGGGTAGAGTATATAGAACTCTGCGTAACCAAAGACAGTCTGTGCACTATACGCCTCTTCAAATTAGAAGAAAACTTGCCATCCAACTCATACTGCCACTTATAACCTACTCAGAGTTAGTTTACAACAAACTTGATTCTAGATCTGCTCATAAAATTGAAATTGCTTT
>NW_016157658.1:8084-13235 GCF_001687245.7 Rhagoletis zephyria | reverse complement strand
GTACAAAGGTACATAATTACTTGCTTCTGACATTATTTTATGTTACTTACCGGAATTCGGACTAGAGTCTATAACAAGGGCTATATCTATTAATATTTTGTGTGAAGGATGGGTTCACGTGAATTAAGATATACATGAGTTGTTTGAAGAAAAATTTATTCATTTATTGATAAAATATGCTCAAATTGGCGACCTTCTACTCTAATGAAAGCCCGGCGCCTTTTAAACTCAATTGGGCTATCTCAGCAGCAGCTCCATTTATTTGTTCCCGCAAATGCTCTTCGTTTTGAATTGTTTTTGAATAAATTTTGTCCTTAAGACAGCCCCAGTAGGAAAAATCTAATGGACTCAGGTCTGCCGATCGAGCGGGCCACGTGATTGGCCCGTATCGTCCAATCAATCGGCGAAGATAAGTTTCGTCTAAATGAGCTCTTACTTCACGCCCGTAGTGAGCAGGGCACCCGTCATTTTGCAGCCATAGTCTTCGCCGCAGGTTTAAGGATACATTTTCCAAAAGAGTCGGAAGCCGTTCCTGAAGGAACTCTAAATAACTGTGAGAGTTGAGCGTTGGCGGCAGTTCCACAGGTCGAAATATCTGACAATTAAAAATACCGCACCATAAATTTATTTTGTACCGACACTGCGAACGATCTTCTCTCATTTCGTGAGGATTGTCTATCTGCCAACTGTGAAGGTTATGTAAATTAAAATAACCATCACGTTTGCATGATGATTCATCTTTCCAAATTATTTTATTAAAAAAGTTGAGGTCTGGTGCATGCATTCGCAACATTTCACGGCAAAATCTAACCCTCGATAGGTAATCTCTTTCCTGTAGAGCCTGAACACGTTGAATGTGGTAGGGATGAAATCGATGGTTTTTAAAGCTTTGTGAACTGTAGTTTTTGGTATTCCCGTCCGTCTTTCCATCATTCTCACTGAAGTCGATGGACCTAGTCCTGTTTCGCCGCCACGCCTTCCAGGTATGCGACCTTAAAAAAGTGAAAAATGATTGTTAACAAGCAAGCAAACAAGAAAGGTGTAAAAATCACTTACCTTCATATATTTCTCTATGGGTCCGTGCGAATACTTCACGACCCGGATGTCGACGATTGGGGTATAGCTCTGCATAGAGTCTTTGAGCAGCTCTGGCATTAAAGCAAGCTTCACCGTAAATTAGGTGAATATCCGCATATTCATGCGACGTATACTGCGTGTTCTCTGTCATGGTATTAATAACACAATGTTCGAAGGGTCCAATTTCACAAAATCCACTTTCACTAATTCCGGTAAGTAACACAAAATAATGTCAGGACCAGGTAATAATTTACCTTTGTACTATTTAGCATGTCATTTGACGGTAACAAGAGCAAATTCAAAATACATAAATAAATACATTCTAGCGTGTCTCAGTCCTTTACCCACAAAAGCGGCTATAACTTTTTTTTCTATCCAAAACAGCAAGTGTGGCACCTTTCTGAAATTTTTATTAAATGTGCAGTTTTTTTATGTTATAGCTCAGTACATTTTTTTTTCACCCGAGATAGTCAAAGTTGGGGAAGAAAATATCAAAAAGTTAAACATCCAGAAATAGTCCTAATTTTATGATGGTTCCTTAATATATTTTAACTACATTGTATTTGAGAATGGAGAGGCAACTATCTGGACGTATTTTACATAAAAAATTTACTAAGTATTGCCCGGTTTGTAGTTGCAGTTAAAGAAAACACATGAAAAGGCACGATTTTTTTTTAAATTCGAAAAAATGTAAATATTGCAAAAACGGTGACACTTTTACCACAAAAATTTTTGTTTATCAGGGAGCTCACCCCCCCACCTACCTTCCGCTAAAGTTTGGCACGTTACTTCTGGGACAACCTGTATAAACGAGTTGGCAAAAAGGGGCACGGCACATCCCATAGGCGTGGAATATTTTAATTAATTAATTAATTAAACTTCGTAACCATAAGTCCCAAGAACTTGAAATTTTGTATGCAGACATATCAATGGTAGGGTAGGTGCTTATACGAGGGTATATATAGACGTGTTTGTAAAAGAGGGCGTGGCACATCCCATAGGCGCGGAAGTTTTTATAAGCTATAACTTCGGAACCATAAGTCTCACGAGCTTGATATTTGGTATGAAGACATATCAACGGTAGGTGCGTATAGGAAGGAATGTATAAACGAGTTTGTAAAAGGGGGCGTGGCACATCCCAAAGGCTTGGCATTTTTTATCAGCTATAACTTCGGAACCACATGTCACACGAACTTGAAATTTTGTATGCAGACATATCAATGGTAGGTGCTTATACGAGGGTATATATAAACGAGTTTGTTAAAACTGGGTCCCATAAGTCACATGAACTTGAAATTGGTATTCGGACATAGGTATCTATGGGAGATGTTCAGAGTAAAGTATAAATGAGTTTGTAAAAGGGGGATATACTTATATGTATTAATCTATTAGATAACTCGGATAGCTAAAACTCTGTGTGTTTTTTTGAAACCTTACCGTCTTTACATTATTTTGAAATGGAAAGATTAAATCGTTTTTTAATCCCGCGATGCTGTTAAACGAAAAAGGTTCATACATAATGAATAAAACTCCTTCCGAATTAAGCATTCTACCAGAAAAGTGCAGCCATACTAAAACAGCTAATCGAATAGGCAGTTAAATGGAATGTACCGTAGTAGAATAATTTTAATTTAGAAATTTGATCGTTACCTTAATCCACCTAATATTAATAATGGTACAAGATTTGTAGTACAAGTGATGATCAATATATATTAGTTAAAGCACGATAAAGCTAAAAGTATGGCTCATAAGGATGTCATAATGTAAACAAAGAAAATAGTTTGTCTCCTTTAAATTATGCTGAACTGAATATTTGTATTACTGTTTTATATTTTTATTTGTTTACCTCGAACGACGTCGGGGGCTCTGGTAGTTGTTTAATAAATTGTAGGAAAGAACCAAATACAAACTTTTGTATTGTATTGGCGCAGTCGGTGGGATCTGCGCAAAAGATCCTTGAGAACCTACAAAGGAAACTTCCTAGTCCGCAAGTCAAAGACTTCAAGCAGGAATATTGCCTGTAATCAAATATTTGTCATTTTGGCTCCTGAATGAATATTGAGGAGCAGTTGGACATTTTAAATACTACCTTCCGGTCAATAAGCCTTCAGGATACTTTCAGCATGACTGAATATAGAGGATGAAGAGAATTTGCTTTGCAAAATATTAAATTAATAGCGCCTTTTGATGTTAATGCTAATTATCTTGCCCTGTTTGTCAGCAGCATCGACGAAATTTCTGGAACTGGATCCCCGGAAGACCACGATTTTTTCTAAATTTAATATTTACTTCGCTAAAAGGACCTGCCGCAAATGTAGTAAGGTGAGAGCAATCAAATGATTGGGCCACGTTGCGTGATCTTTTGATCGAAGAGTTTGGTGAGCATACCCCTGTTTCAACGCTCATATTAGAAATAAACAATATAAGGTTTAAGAATAGTATTAAGTTATTGTGTGAGTAAATAAATGTACAAATTTGCAGGATCAAGGATTGTATAAAGTTAGGTAGTGAAAATGGGGCGACAAAATTATTTATAAATGAAGAGCTTAATTGTTTAAAAATGTTAAAGAGAGAGTTACCTATTCAACTTACAGCACTAATTAATGCTAATTTAGTTATTGATTTTAAAAGAGCAATGAAAGTTCTTAGAGAAAATAATGTCTTTGATAATGAAATCGATTATCTCAGAAATAAAAATACTTTTTTTTGCTAAAATAAATCAAAATCCTATAAATACTATTTATTTTAATAGTAACAGTTATAAACCTAAGTATAATCAAAATACCTCCACTCAAATTGCATTTTCACCCAACTATTATTACCAAAATGTATATCCAAACAAAAATAATAATCAATTGCCATCCGCTAATTATAATAATTTTTTCAATCCAAATCTCCATCGCTCCAGCTTTTCATTTTCAATTTCATAGATTGTTTATAATGACTTTTGTTAAAATTTCAAAATCAAAAGTTATCAAAACAAATTCTATGGGACTGAGAAATATTATTTTCTACTTCTTAGTCCATTTATAAAAGCGTTGTATATTAAAAAGTTTTTTTTTATATTATTTATTCTTTTATCTATGTTTATGTTACTTTACACTACACTCAAAATTTATTGTGAGGATGGTCAGTTTAAATGTACTTTGTTTAGTTATTAAGAGTTCTTATTTTCGTCCAATAGTTGTTTTGGTTTATGTGCTTAATTATGTCATTTAGCATTGGAGCGCGCGGTGTTGCTGATAACAGTCTGGCTATGATAATGGTTTCAACATAGTGCATTTTAATTCTAGAAGCCTGAACAATGAGAAAATGGATTTTTAGGCTGTAATATTCTTGATTATCAGAAGGCTAGAAGTTGCATTTTCCTTTTCCGTCTGATGTCAGTAAAAACACCGTCATATTTGTATGAAAAACTTGTATTTAGTAAATCTGTCCGTTCTTGTACCTTAACTGTACCCATTTTTAATTATGTAACCTCCACAAGACTGTTTTTTGTCAACAGCGTACGTATCTGGAATTCTATTCCGGCTACTATTAGAAACACTCTTAACCAAAACAACTATAGGCGACTTCTTTATAGTTATTTCTCTGTGGATAAAACTTAAATTTGGCATATAATTATTATTATAATTTCTTTTCTTTTTTTTAACTGACCATCTATAATAAATGTAAGCTACTTCTCCATTAACTTTGTAACGTTACTAAGACATCTTACTGTACTAATTATAATCATTGAAATGAATAAAATGAATAAATGAATAAAATATCTGGCCAAATTAGAGCTTCCGCGAAGGCTACCCGGACTTCCGCTCGTGCGCTGCACCAGCGATCGACGCCGGCAGATGTTGCCCACATCCACTACACATTCACACACGCTTCCGCAACTTTGTAAACAGAACATCGACATTTAACTTTCCTTATACACCACTCTGTATACCCACCACCTTTGTACACACTCACAAACACACACACGCACAAATAAAATAAAATAAAATAAAATAAAATAAAATAAAATAAAATAAAATAAAATAAAATAAAATAAAATAAAATAAAATAAAATAAAATAAAATA
>NW_016157658.1:0-3353 GCF_001687245.7 Rhagoletis zephyria | reverse complement strand
GTAATGATCAAGAAAGAACCTCAGTTAGTACTTCAGTGAAATCGACTCAAACAGACCGGCCAGTCAAAGGTGATAAAACAGGGAAGAGGTCGGCGAACGAACCCACACCCGAGAACCGCCCACAACCGAAAGATAAACGCATTCGTGTCAACTCACCTCGAGCACAAGCAGAGAAAATGGATCGCCAAACTCGTAGCAGTGATCAACCAGCAACTGCTGACAACGCGGCCCAGAAGCCAAAAGGCGATAACCAGTCGCTATGCTCCAACGTTACCACAGCCAACTTAAATATGGAGTGGACTAAGGTGGAACCGAAAAGATGGCAGAGAAAAAAGCCGACCCGCCCGGACGCCATTGTAGTCAAATCCTCTGGAGAGTGTTCTTATGCTGACATTTTGAAAATAGTAAAGAGCGAGGAAAGCCTGAAGGGTTTAAGCGAAACTGTGCGGAAGATCAGGAAAACAGCTAGTGGCGATCTCCTGTTTCAGCTGAATAAGTCTGAGGACGTAAATACTGCGAAACTTCAAGAGGCAGTCGAAGGAGTACTGGCAGGTAAAGCAGAAGTCAGGACCCTAACTGAAATGGTTCATATAGAGATACATGATATCGACGAAGTTACGACAAGCGAAGAGGTGTGCTTAGCTTTAAATGGTCAGGGTGGGTCCACTAAAGTGCTAGTATCCGATATCCGGTCGATGCGAAAAGCGTACGGAGGCACACAGACCGCAACCTTACTCCTACCCGAGAGCTTTGCCAATAAGCTAGTCGGCCAAGGTAAAATCAGAATTGGCTGGGTTATCTGCCGAACAAGCCAAAGCGCTGCTACAAATGTTTTGAGTTCGGCCACATATGCAAGGGCTGTCGGAGCAGCGACGATTTTGGCAAATCTTGCTTCAAGTGCGGTCAAACTGGGCATACGGCCAAACTATGCACAAATGCACCACGGTGCTTATTATGCGTAAAACGCGGCAGCAATCCTACCAGCCACCAGGCAGGAGGCAACAAGTGTCCGGTATATCAACTGGCGCTAAGCAAAATAAAGGTATGATGAGACTTTTGCAGCTTAACCTCAACCACTGCCAAGCGGCGCAGGACCTCCTGTCGCAAACAATATTAGAGGAAAAAATCCATATTGCGATATTCAGTGAGCCATACAAATCGAAATCGTCTCAGTGCTGGCTTCAGGATCAAAGCGGAAAAGCGGCTCTCTGGTCATGCGGGAACCCAGCTCGCTGGATGCAGGGTGCCGTGTCCGAAAATGGCTTCGTTGGTGCGGAAATCGGCAACTTGTACGTATACAGCTGCTACATTGCGCCAAGCATAAGTATACAGGCATTCGAAAATATACTGTTAAATCTAACAATTGATGCTAGAGGCAGGCAGAATGTTCATATAGCAGGCGACTTCAACGCGTGGGCGCAAGAGTGGGGATGCCGCAGCACAAACCCAAGAGGGAGAGCTCTTCTGGAGGCTTTCGCTTGTTTGGACGTCGTTTTACTAAACACGGGAACTGAACACACTTTCAGCCGAAACGGTTTTGGGTCAATAATAGACCTGACCTTTATCAGTTCCGGGCTATATAGATTCACTGAATGGAAACATAGCACGTGTTATACGCAAAGTGATCATTCAGCTTTAATTTGCAATATCAACTGCAGACGAGAACTGTCTAAGCGGACTCACAACCCCGGAGTATCGCACGGGTGGAAAACCAGTACTTTCGACCCCGAATCGTTTACCAGCATGCTACCATCCACCGTTTACCAAGGGTCAGCAGACTCCATGGCCGAACACCTAATGGCCGACATTCGCGCAGCTTGCGATGCATCAATGGCCAGGAGAACTTCCTCTACGTATCGCCATGCGGTCTACTGGTGGAACGATAACATAGCGCACCTGCGAAAGAAATGTCTAAGATGTAGGCGAAATGCTCAGAGAGCTAGGGAAAGAGACAACATCGTGGTATTTCGTGCGGCCTATAAGAGTGCACGCGACGCACTAAAGAAAGGAATTAAAGAAAGTAAACGGCAATGCTTTTTAGAGCTCTGCGATGATGTTGAACGGAATCCTTGGGGCCCTGCTTACAAAATTGTCTCAAAAAAGCTGAAAGGCAGAAACATGAACCCGACAAACGCTGCATACCTAAAGTCCGTCGTGGGGACACTATTTCCTGTACAGAGACCGTTAGTGTCCACTATGGATGGCGAGCCGTTGAGTGTTGTTGACCCTGTAACGGAAGAAGAAATCACACTCGCAACATCGAAGGTGGAAGTAAAGAAAGCTCCTGGCCCCGATGGCGTACCCAACATAGCTCTTAAGCCTGCAGCCCACCAGTGCGCTTCCANGTTGTTGACCCTGTAACGGAAGAAGAAATCACACTCGCAACATCGAAGGTGGAAGTAAAGAAAGCTCCTGGCCCCGATGGCGTACCCAACATAGCTCTTAAGCTTGCAGTCCACCAGTGCGCTTCCTTATTCCTACAAGTTTTTAATGAGTGTTTCACGAATGGAACTTTCCCTCAAATCTGGAAGAGGCAAAAGCTGGTTTTAATACCTAAGCCGGGTAAACCTCTGGATGATCCCTCAAGTTTTCGGCCTATTTGTCTGCCAGACACAGCAGGTAAAATCTTGGATAATATTATAGCTAAACGTCTCGACAGGGAAGTCCAAGAGAAAGGCGGTATATCGGCAAACCAATTCGGGTTTAGAAAAGGGAAATCCACTGTGAATGCGGTATCAGAAGTCATTAAGTTAGCACGGGATGCAACAAGCGGTACACGGTGGCTGGGAGGAGCAAAAGAATACTGCGTTATTGTTACCTTAGACGTAAAGAACGTGTTCAACTCTGCCAACTGGGCTAAAATACTCGATAGACTGGAGAGCATTGGCATTTCTTATTATCTTCGGAGACTAATACGAAGTTATTTCCATTCGCGAGTGTTGTGGTACGAAACGGAGGAGGGCCTGCAACAGGCTGAGATAACAGGTGGCGTTCCACAAGGATCCGTACTAGGCCCCTTGCTATGGAACTTTATGTATGATAAAGTTCTCCGTACCGAATTGCCTGAGGGATCATCCATAGTGGGTTTTGCAGACGACATTGCGGTAGTAGTGTCTGCGAAACTGCTTGATGTCATATGCGAAAAGGTAGCATCATCAGTCGGCGTGATTAATAGCTGGTTAAATAGCTTCGGCNCATCCATAGTGGGTTTTGCAGACGACATTGCGGTAGTAGTGTCTGCGAAACTGCTTGATGTCATATGCGAAAAGGTAGCATCATCAGTCGGCGTGATAAATGGCTGGTAAAATAGCTTCGGCCTGAAGCTAGCCGAGCAAAAAACAGAAGCAATACTT
>NW_016157657.1:209932-229839 GCF_001687245.7 Rhagoletis zephyria | reverse complement strand
AATGCGAATCGATTTAGCAAAAGAAACATCACGTATGATAAGCCAGCAATAAATGCAATAATTAGCGAATTCAGTCCCACAGTTATGTAGAGTATACAGAATCCCGGTAAGATAGAAACTGTGTGTAGTATCCATTCGTGCCTGATTTGTAGTCGAACAAATACTGCTAATCCAACACGGTTAATAAAACTCCAACCAATTAAAATGCTCATATACCACAAAATTTGTAAAGTTGACGGTATGATGCAGGTTTCGTATGTGTTTCTCCATTCATATATTGGCTGATTCTCTTCAAAAATAGAGTCATAGTCAACTTCGGCAGCATCCACTTGTCCATCATAGTAGTAATAGTTGTAAGGCATGATCACTTTGCTATTCCACCTCCTTTCAGCTTTTCTAATATATCCACGCGTACCATGAAGAAACTTTTTCGAACCGGAATCTGCGAACAAAATAAATAAAGCCGGCTCCACGAGCTAAAAAGATTTCATCTTGTGCGGAATACAATGATTTGTATGTATGTATGTATTTGTTTTTATTTTTGTTTTTAGTGTTTTCATTGGTGATGCCAGTTCGAATAAAAATATCACCTAGACATGAGTCAGCTCATTTAAGTCTAGGTTCATACAGGGAAACTTTTCTCGCGGTAACTCGTTACTTGTGGGAGCGGGACTGACGATGAGAGGGGAAGGGCAACGAGTTGCTCGTGCTCGGGTACCACGCTTTTTGTTCTCGTTCGTCTGAGTAATTCTAGCTGACCGTTCACAGCTGACAACAACAAGACTGGGTTCACACAGAGAAACTTGTGTTGCTCATTTTCAGCAATTTCTCTTTTGGTGTTGCCCTTCGCATTTACACTGAGCAATTCTTTTGTAGGTCGGTGTTATGCAGACAAACTTTTGTTTGCCAAATTAAATGGCGNGCTAGACATGGGTCAGCTCATTTAAGTCTAGGTTCAGACAGGGAAACTTTTGTCGTGGTAACTCGTTACTTGTGGGAGAGGGACTGACGATGAAAGGGGAAGGGCAACGAGTTGCTCGTGCTCGGGTACCACGCTTTTTGTTCTCGTTCGTCTGAGTAATTCTAGCTGACCGTTCACAGCTGACAACAACAAGACTGGGTTCACACAGAGAAACTTGTGTTGCTCTTTTTCGGCAATTTTTCTTTTGGTGTTGCCCTTCGCATTTAAACTGAGCAATTCTTTTGTACACAATTGTTGTTGTCAGCTGTGAATTACTCAGACGAACGAGAGCACAAAGCGTGTTGCCACAAGCTAAGAGTTGCCGCGGCAAAAGTTTCTCTGTCTGAACCTAGAGCAATTGTGTACAACAGAATGGCTGTGAGTGAACGCGAAGGGCAACACCAAGAGAAAAATTGCCGAAAATTAGCAACAAAAGTTTCTCTGTGTGAGCCCAGTCTAATGCCTTTTTCTCCTTTTTATTTCAATTTTTTTACGATTCTTCCTTATAACTCCCTCTTTTGAATAAAACTTGAATATATTGCGAAAACTACACTATGTGCTTATGTTAAGCGAATAAAAAATAAATCTGTAATCTTCTTAAAATTTTAGACTGCGTTTAGTACAAGTACTTGGTTTTTATTTTAGTACAAAAGCTACCGTTTCAACTTTAGTGGCAGCCTCTTTCAAACTGTCAATGGCCGCTGTTGAAAAACAAGAAANCAATTGTTGTTGTCAGCTGTGAACGTCCAACTAGAATTACTCAGACGAACGAGAGCACAAAGCGTGTTGCCACAAGTTAAGAGTTGCCGCGCCAAAAGTTTCTCTGTCTGAACCTAGAGCAATTGTGTACAACAGAATGGCTGTGAGCGAACGCGAAGGGCAACACCTATAGAGAAATTGCCGAAAATTAGCAACAAAAGTTTCCCTGTGTGAGCCCAGTCTAATGCCTTTTTCTCCTTTTTATTTTTATTTTTTTTTACGATTCTTCCTTATAATTCCCTCTTTTAAATAAAACTTAAATATATTGCGAAAACTACACTATGTGCTTATGTTAAGCGAATCTGTAATTTTCTTAAAATTATAGACTGCGTTTAGTACAAGTACTTGGTTTTTATTTTAGTACAAAAGCTACCGTTTCAACTTGAGTGGCAGCCTCTTTCAAACTGTCAATGGCCGCTGTTGAAAAACAAGAAATATACAGAGAAACATAAAATTGTGAATTCGCTTCGCAATGACAATTTGTTAAAAATCACACAAATTCAGAAATTTCAGAACAAACAATCGAGTATTGGACCGCTATTGCAATTTATTAATTAAAATAGTGTGGTTTCAAAGGATTCGAAATNAATGACAATTTGTTAAAAATCACACAAATTCAGAAATTTCAGAACAAACAATCGGGTATTGGACTGCTATTGCAATTTATTAATTAAAATAGTGTGGTTTCAAAGGATTCGAAATCGCAAAGAGTAAAGTGAAGCTTTGCTGTGGTACAGAGGCGATCCGTAGGCCTTATTTAAACGTTGGAAACAAATTTGGATCACCTATTAGAGAAATAATACATAGAATCTGTTTTTTACATTTCTGGGCAAGTTTCGGGCAGTATTGTTGATTCATAAATATTTTAAATCGTTGGAAATAATGGTAAGTCCATTGATCAAAGAATTTTTATAAAATATAATTAGTCCTTACCTTAAGGTTATGTTCATGGTTTGTATATTATTTTTTCTACAGGAAATACAACAATTAGAAATACTTTGTAAGCAGCTCTATGAGGCAACCGATTCAGTAATACGTTCTGATGCTGAAAAAGCACTGGTGGCTTTCGTAAGCAGCCAGGATGCTCTACCTAAATGTCAAATGCTTTTAGAGCGTGCAGATTCAAGCTATGCGCAGTTGCTGGCAGCCACAACACTTACAAAATTAATACAAGGACTTAATTTGGAACAGCGAATTGATATAAGGTTAAGCAATGCATACTAAAATTTTAATGCTAGTAATTAACAATGTGTTCTTACCCCGTAGAAGTTACGTGTTGAACTATTTGGCTAATCGACCAAATTTACAACATTTCGTTGTTCAAGCACTTGTTACACTTCTGGCTAAGATTACAAAATATGGATGGTTCGATATGTATAAGAGTGATTTGATATTTCAAAATCTTTTTGAAGATGTAAAGAAGTTCCTACAGGTACCTATTCTCATTATTGACATTCATTTTCCCTTCATAAATTATTATTATTTTTTAAATACAAATTTATCTTTGTAGGGCTCGGTAGAACATTGTACTATTGGCGTTCAGATTTTATCGCAACTCGTTCTGGAAATGAATTCTATTATAGAAGTCGATGTGAATTTATCATTTTCAAAAAATCGAAAGATTGCCACTTCATTCCGTGACCAACAACTTTATGATATTTTTTTATTGTCCTGTTCATTATTAATTACTGCTCGTGACAACAGCAAAAACCTAAATTTCATGGATGAATCCCAGCAGGCGTTCGTATTGAAATTATCATCAATATTTTTAAACACTATAATTATTAAAAACGTCTCTTTTCTAAACAGATTAATATCACACGTACTGCGGCTAACGAAGAATTGCTTAAGTTTCGATTTTATCGGCAGTTCAACAGATGAGTCGTCCGACGACATGAATAGTGTGCAAATACCCACATCCTGGCGACCGGCCTTTTTGGATTCAAACACTTTAAAATTATTTTTTGATCTTTACCAGATTCTCCCAAATGGGTTGGCCAGTTATTCGCTTTCTTGTCTTGTGCAAGTAAGTTTATAAATATAGTTCAAATGTAAAAATTCGTTGGATATTTATGATTACAATTGACACAATATTCTCTAGATGACTTCCGTGCGCCGTTCTCTCTTTAATAATTCAGAGCGAACTAAGTTTCTTACTCATTTGGTGGAAGGTGTAAAAAATATACTCGTGAATCTGCATGTAAGCTTAATAGGCTTGATGAGTTATGCATATATTAAGACAAATATATAAAAATATTTACAGGGACTTAGCGATCCGGATAATTATCATGAATTTTGCCGTCTTTTGGCTCGCCTTAAATCGAATTATCAATTGGGTGAACTTATAGCAGTTCCATGTTATCCGGAAGCAATACAGCTAATTGCAAAGTTTACCGTTCAGTCACTACAGGTCGGCATATATTTATATTCGGCCTTATCAGGAACTCCATGTGAACAATTTTTCCCAAAACTTATAAAAGTAAAACAAAAACAATGTTTCCCTATTTGTTTTTGTTTTGCTTGTAAAATCATATGAACAATTTATTCACATGGAATTGGCGATAGGGCTGATTATTATTTGGTTGTAAGTATTAATATAATTCAAAACTTTCTTAGATGTGGCAATTTGCCCCAAATAGTGTGCACTATTTGCTCACGCTATGGCAACGAATGGTCGCCTCTGTGCCGTATGTTAAATCCCCTGAACCGCATTTATTGGGAACATACACTCCTGAGGTGACTAAAGCTTATATTGAGTCACGTCTTGATGCAGTTCCAGTTATTGTACGTGACAATATGGAAGATCCCTTGGATGATTTGTGTATGGTTCAACAACAATTGGAACAATTGTCTGTGATCGAACGTTGTGAATATGATAAAACATGTACATTACTTGTGCAACATTTTGATCAAAAGGCCCGAGAGTACGAAAACTTGTTGCAAACGCCTAATGCTAATCCTATGGACATAACGGTGCATGAACTGCAACTCACTTGGTTAGTTTATATAATTGGATCAGCAATCGTTGGGCGACTAACCGTAAACTCGAACGACGATCATGACACGATGGATGCCGAATTAGTTATCAGGGTGTGTAGGGTGTAAATCAAACGTTTTTCAAAGATTACATTTTTTATTAATTTTAGGTACTACAATTAATGAGCTTAACGGATGCACGTCTACCACAAGCTGGCTGCGAGAAACTTGAATTAGCCATACTAAGTTTTTTGGAACAAGTACGCAAAATGCATATTAGTGAACAAACTCAAAAGGCAAATGTTTATAAACGCCTGAGCGAAGTGTTTGGCTTAAATGACGAACAAATGCTTTTGAGTTTTATTAATCGTAAAATGTAAGTAGACTTTTGGTTTTTTTATGTTTTATATTCCATTCAATAGTTTATCTCAAAATATTCACATATCCTTTAAATGTTGTTGGATACGTCTTCGATGAACGTACCATTTTTAGACAAGGTAAAATAATAGGCGTTTAATTGTATGATCGAAACAATAGAAATCCAATTTTAAAAGTTAAATTTTCCTTTTTATTATAAAGATATTTGCTTTATTCCCATAATGGGTTTGTATTTAGGAGAAGTACAATCACTGTTTAGAGCGGGCCGAAGCGAAATTATTTCCATAAGCATTTTGGAGCTGAAAGCAATGCATTTTTGGATTTTGAGCTTTCTATTTAATTTTTGAGGTTCATGACGCCGCACAGTGTTTCGACTATCAGGAGGCAGGTAGAAAAAAGTCATGGTGATAGTAAATGCTCTGGCACATACAGTTTACGTGCTGCTTTGTCGTTGGTTTTGTCGGGAGGTGTCTCCCGCATGCCGGACACTCATTTGGCACATCTGCATCTAATCTGCTCAGGTATGAGTTCAACCTGCTGCAGTAGCCAGAGCGAAGTTGGGCAGACGAAGCTACGTCGATGGGCTGACGGGTCCAGAGGTTGCCTCGTCATGTAGGTGGTGTTCTAGCGACATCTGAAGACATCCGGTTGCTGTCCGAGGTGCTGTGTTCCTTCTACCTTGTTGAATATGCTTGGTTAAACATTAAAGGTGCGTACACACAGAAAGCCGAGCGGCGCCGAGCGAGGCAAGGCGGAAGTGAAGATGCTGGTGTTCACAAAGAACGGGGCGCAGCGGGAGAAATTTAACATCAAAAAATGCTTTGCTTTCGCTGCAAAATTCTTCTAAAAAAGCTTACTGTATGAACACTTTCATATAACTAAATTAATTGAAACGCTCGGAACGCAGCATTTACATCAGGCGATTTTGTAAGTGATTCAACATGAAAAGTTGGAAGCGCTTTTATCGCTTTCTAGAGAATTTAAACACAATTTACATAGATCTTGTTGAACGCGATGTTGAATCACTTAGAAAATCGTCTCATGCAAATGCTGCTAAGGGTGCGTTCACGCAGAAAGCCGAGCGGCCCGAGCTAAGCAAGGCGGAAGAAAGCAAAAAGATACCACAAAACTTGCCGCTAATGAAAATCGCGAAAATATTTGCCCAATTTTATTCAAAAGATTTTTGTAATATTCGTTTTTGTTTGAATATTTTGATATCTTGTTTGCAGCAGCACCAAGAAGTTGAAAACTTAAATTGGAAATTCAAAATAAAAACCCGCTTTGCTTTCAGCTCCAAAACGCTTCTGAAAAAGAGGGCAAAAGCTATAGCAATTTGAAAATATTGTATATGTAAAATATATTCCTTATTCTGACTTTCTTCTCAGTCCTAATGACTATCGGGTTATCGGATGAAATGCATATTCGCGAAGCATTTTAACAATCCCGGGATTTCGAGATACAAAAATTCTAATCCCGGGATCGAGGGATTTTTATTGAGTCCGACTTTATCAAAACTTTTGTATTTAACAGTAGGTTCGCCTTTTTTAAACCACACAGATTCATTGTCACCGTTTTGGGTCTTACAGGGATCGTAATGCACCTTAGTAAAAGAGTCTGTAATTTAATGTCTAAATATTTTTATAGTTTTCTTAAATATCCGTATTAATTGTAAACACCCCTTACTAATATCTTCAGAAATTCAGTTTCCACAAAACGGCAACAAAATAAAATGAAGAACAACCTTTCCACACTGTAAAATCTCGTTGTATTTTCAATTGCTACCAGATTTTTCGTTATTACACAGTTATTGCGGGGACATGGAAAAGTGTCCGGGATGCCAGGGTTCTGGATCCCGGGATTGATCAGTCTATGATTTACAATCTTACATACATACATACGTAAAATTTCATATTTAAGATTCGTACTATGACAATCGTGTGCTCGTCTTGTACCCGTACGAGAACGTAGTTCATTATTTTTTTACTTACTCCACTACACCCTACATACAATACCTTCATTTCAGCATAACTAACCTTAAGTTTTGGGGCCATTCTGAACAAATCATCACAAAAACACTAATGTTACTTTCGGATCTGTCAGTGCATTTCAATTCTGTAAGAAAACTAGCGAAATTGGAGGAGGTACAATTCATGTTAACCCATCATACGGTAAGTACGCATGCATGTAACATGCCCTAAGCCGAATATTAATTTTCATCTTTGTTAGAGTGAACATTTCCCATTTTTGGGCACCAATTCATCGTTATCGGAGATGCGTTGTCGCACAATGTTCTATACTTCACTTGGACGTTTGCTAATGTTCGATTTGGGGGAAGATGAGGAACGTTTCTACAACTTCTTAACACCGCTCACAAGTAATTAAACTTATATTTTTTTTATTGAACAAATAAACTTTTGTCATGTATGAAGAAACTCCTCTGAGAATATTCGTTGAATTTTAACAAAAAAAAAAAATGCGTGCCATCTATAATTTCAGATCAATTTGAATCACTGGGCACTGTTTTAATGGATGCTAATAGTTTTCCTAACGAGGAAGCGAAGAAGGCAATAATTGGTTTGGCAAGAGACTTGCGTGGCTTAGCTCAGCCCTTGAATGCTCGCATACCATATACAATGTTGTTTGAATGGTTGTAAGTTGCTTTAAAAAGCTTAGCAACACGTTATTGCTTTCCTTGGGCAAATCCTTATTTATTTACGATTTTTTAATATTTTCTTTTAAGATACTACGCTGATTACTTGCCCATACTCATACGTGCCGTGGAGTTGTGGGCACATGATCCTGCGGTCACGACCCCAGTACTAAAATTATTCGCTGAACTTGTTCATTGCCGCACTCAACGTCTACAAGGCAATGTATCTAGCCCGATGGGGATTCTTTTATTTCGAGAAGCGTCCAAATTGATCTGCATTTACGGCAATCGTATATTGCTTTTAGATGTGCCGCGCGATCAGCAGTATCCCATGCGTCTAAAAGGCATTTCAATTTGCTTTTTAATTCTTAAAAATGCGCTGGGAGGGAATTATGTTAATTTTGGTGTGTTTAAGTTATATGGTGATGACACGCTTGATAATGTATTGAATATTGCCGCTAAGCTCATAATGTCAATACAGCAAAATGACTTATTGGTGGGTATATCTTACTTTAAATGGGAACAAATTTGTATGTCAAAATCAATTATTAATATAATTAAAGGAATATCCAAAATTGTCCTCGGCCTATTATGGTTTGCTAAATTGTTTATCACAGGATCATATAACCTTCCTAGCTAGTTTGGAACCGCGAGCATTTGTATATATATTGGAGAGTCTTTCTAAGGGTCTTACTGCTTTAGGTAAAAAAAAGTTTTCCATACTTATACTTATCTACATATGTATTATCACTTAACCTATTTATGATATTTCGTAATTTCATATATAGACTCGACGATTTATATCAGCTGCTGTTCAATCTTGGATAGTATCGTATCGTATATATTTAAACAATTACAATTAAAAGGTATGAACTTGCTTTTAACTTGGAATCAAACAAATATTATTACAAATCAGCTCAAAAATAAAGTATATTTAAAAATTTCAGTTTCGACATTCCCGAACAAGAAACTGCGTAATATAACGCCTGAAAACGCACAATTTCTTAAGGTAATCGTGTATTTTTTATTTAATAAATATATATACTTTTTTAATTTATTTAAAATTTTGTATTAGGTGGTGGAAATGAACTCAGATTTACTACAAAGCATGATGTCTACTTTGTTGAATAACGTTATGGCAGAAGATTGTAGAAATCAGTGGTCGATGTCACGACCACTTTTAGTTCTTATACTTCTCTATGAAGACTATTTTAGGTAAGTAAATCAATCACTTAGATAATAAAGTAATACATTTTCCATGCGACAATTGTTATATCTTTTTATCTTTATAGATCGTTAAAAGATAATATAATCCGTGCACAGCCATTGGACAAACAGCAAACAATGGCGCAATGGTTTGAGGATCTCATGGTTGGTATAGAACGCAACGTATCAAGTAAAAATAAAGAGAAGTGCGTAAACTTGTTCAAAACAAATTCGAACTCAATAAAAACCTTCTTGTCTTATTTTAGATTCACGCAAAACCTTTCATCCTTCCGCCGTGATGTTGTTAATTTACCAAAATCATCAAGCTATAACACAGGTAAGTTCAAAAATTCTTAATATTATATGACTAGTTTAAATTGATACCCTAACCGACAGAAAAATCTGGGAATTTAGGGCATTTGCATATTTGTGGTGCAGCCATAATTTTGTTATCATTCCAAATTAAAATTCTGAGCCGAGTATTTCAATAGAGGTTTGCACAATATGCACACCATCTTCAAAAGGGGCACAACTTAAAAAAAAATCATAAATCAATCCGTATTAATGCAAGTATTTTTTATTCATGATTAAATTTTCTAACTAGGAAACTAAAACTATACTTTTCGGATCTGTATTTTGAACATGGTCTGGTTTCCGCCTTATCATAGACGATGCAAAAATCAACATCTTCGTTTACTAATCGATAAGAAAAAACTTATGAAAGATAAACAATTGCAATAAAATTAAATTAAAGTCAACGAAAACGACAAAAAGTCTTCGTTTTTGTACCATAACGCCCTTCAAAAATATTCAAGGAATAATATTACGGCGACGATATCTTTGCAATTGCAACCAGATATCGAAGTATTTGAAGCAA
Source organism: Rhagoletis zephyria (assembly GCF_001687245.7). NCBI lineage: Eukaryota > Metazoa > Arthropoda > Insecta > Diptera > Tephritidae > Rhagoletis > Rhagoletis zephyria. The sequence continues at coordinate 220,032 of NW_016157657.1, read as the reverse complement.
AATGCCCGAGTGTACAGAAGTGTAGTTGTCATGTAATTGTGGATCATAATAATGACTCGTGAAATGTGCAGAAACCCTTTTCAGATTTTTAGGTTGCAAACAGAGTAGAAGTAAAGCCGAAGATTTACCGGACGCTGAAGGAAGCCCCCGACAGACGGTTCTATGTACAGGAATGACTCGGGTTATTCTCGATCAAGGGCTGTTGTTTCGGCGACCTAACCTCGTTTAGGTCGGTGAAATATCTCAAGTGTTCTTTGTCCATAGGGCTATATCTGCTACGTACTCTTCTGTCAGGGCTGTCATCGAGTCAAACCCTGGGCCAGAAACTTACACCTGCTGCTTCTGCTAGAGACGACTACACCACAAGTCCGCCTCAGTCAAGTGTAGTGATTACGGACATATCGGCAGTGGACCACATCATATGGGGCCCCTGCTGCTCAAACAGAGCTCCCTCCACGGCGCACCCAAGTCCTCCTGAGCGGTTCAACACAAACACCACAGTACCACAGTACCACACCACGGACGTTCCCACGACAGTCGGGTCTACGCAACCGGAACGATCCAGATTTATATTTGGCCAAGGACTGTCACTGCAGCAACACTCCCCAAAACTCTTTGGGGAGCTTGTATGCTGCTACACCAACCCCACCGCGTACTCAACCGCACCACCTACTCGCCGCCGCCAACAACTCTTGGTTCCTCCAACAATCTGCACGGTGTGTCAGACTAGGTTATTCCGTAATGTGACATCAGTCAAGTGCAACACCTGCCTTGGCTGGTGCCACCTTTAGGGCATGCTCAGGTCTGCGAGATCGGACAAGTAAGTTCGAGGGACCGTGTTGCGCTACTAAGTCGCAAGTTCCAACCGCGACACACATCACTCACCCCCCACTTAACAATAAGTCTCTCTAGGCCCACGAAGCTCCTACAATTCAACTGCAACGGACTACAGAGTAAGATCGAGGAGATAACCGTCTTTATGGGCCGGCATGGAATATTAATAGCTGCGGTCCAAGAGACGTAGTCCCACATCAATTCTACATTGTTGACATCGACCGCAGGGATGTAATGCTAGAATGTAAGGGTGTTGTTATCCGGCCAGGCGATGTTTATCTCGAAATAATTAACGTTTATAAACCCCCAGTGATTAGCTTTCCGGCCGGATATCACTCTGAAATAGGTGCGCTCCTCACAGATGTGAAAACCGTTTGGTAGTTGACGACTTTAACGCGCACCATGATCTTTGGCATTCAAGCCTGCCAAATATTCGTAGGGGGACACGCTTGGCTGAGCAGATAGACGATTCAACATTCGTTGTTCCAGCAGGTTGTTAACGGACTCCCGTCCGAACTTTCCTGCTGAAGGGGCTGTTCTATCCGATAAGCGTGACAACCTTCGTCAGGCCAATCCCAGAAATCCCCGCATTAGAGATCTCATTACGGAGATTCGGAAGCTTGTGAACGTACATAAGCGGAAGAGTATCTGAAGACTTGCAACTTCAGCACTGGTGTGAGCAAGCTTTGGTCAACCATGAGGCCACTTTCCAATCCGACAAAGCGCGACGACAGAGTCGAAATCTCTTTCGGGACCGCGACTCGTCGGACAATTTACGCTGCATCCTCCGGCGAACCAAGCCAAACGTAGAGTGACTAGAAGGCTGCACAAACTGTTAACAACAAGTGCGCCTCTTGCTTTCACTTTCGTTGAAGTTCAAGTAGCCATCGGGAAGGGGAAAGCCCCCAAAGCCAAAGCACCCGTCGGAATAAGCATGCTGATGCTGAAAAATTTGGGTCCCACGGGAGTAGACTATTTAGCCAAGGTGCTCAACCTGAAAATGGCCACTCTCATCATCCCAGACATCTGTAAGATAGGGAGAGTGGTTCCACTGCCAAACCGGGGAAAGCAGCCATCAAAGGAGTCTTATCGCCCGATAACCCTCCTTTCCCTGGTAGCGAAGACACAAGAGGTCTTGCTACTCCCGTATTTTACGAACCATTCGACCCCAGCGAAGCATAAACACTCAGATAACATGTGTTATAAACCGCAACCGCCCCTGTGAGAGAACTGTTCTAGTAGCGTTGGATTTGTCAAAGGCGTTTGATACTGTCAGTCACTCCACGCTACCAGAATACATAGAGGCCTCCTCTCTCCCACAGAAAAATAAAACAGGGGGTTCCACAGGGTGATGTCCTTTGCCCATTACTGTTCAACTTTTATATTTCTAAGCTCTGTTAATCACCAGAGGTGCTCTCGATTACCTCTTACGCTGACACTTTGCTCGATTATGGCGTCTGGGAATGGAATTGATGACTTGTGCTCGAAAGCTCACGGTTACCACTCTGAGCTCCCCTATCAAATCCTCCTGTTCACCACCTCGACAAAGGAGGTCAGACTGTAGCTGGGTATTCACGTTGCTGACATACCCATTGTGACGGTGAATAACCCGGAAATCCTCGGAGTAACACTCGACAGTCTGGTCTACTTCTCCGCGCACACAGCCGTAATAGTCACAAAAGTACAGTACCTGGGTCAAAGACACATACAAGACGATTGGCCGGCCGGTTCTAAACTACGCATCGTCAGTGTGGTCGCCGGGGACCAGTAGGACATAGTGGATGAAGCTTCAGACGATACATAACACAGCACTCCGGACAGCGACCGGATGTCTTCTGATGTCGCCACAACACAACATCATGACGAGGCGCAAATGCTCCCCATAAAGAAAAACCCCGGTTATACTACAATTGCTAATATAAAAGATGTACCCCAGTAAAAGAATTATACGTGCAATTTGCTTTTTCACATTCTCGGTCTATATAAGAAGGGTAAAACGTTTTGCTGTTTACAATTATAATAGTCTTTAGTTTATAGAGATAGATAATATAATGAGGTATGCACTGCGACCTAATGATCCATTGTGCCCTCCGCTCTTCACATTACTTCCTCCAAGCCTAGATCCGTCAGAAAGTTCCTTAGGGTTTTCGGGGATAGTGAGTGAATGTGCTTACTCTATGGTCACGTTGAGCCTACTCGTCTCTCACGTCATCTGCTGATTGCATCACACTCGATGAGGATGTGGAGTGGTATTTCACTGGAAGAGTCGCAAAACCGGCAAAGGTTATTTGACCATATCCCCAGCTTAGTTTATAAGTATTTTCATAAGTTAAGTTTTCAAGTATTCAATTACAATTTTAACTACCGTTTTCGCAAACAATAGTATAATATTTAAAAGTAAATAATTATACTTATGTGCAAAACTAATTATATAGCTTCCACCTGTTACACCAATGACTGTGTGGTAAAGCCTTAAACATATAGAAACTATTTTCACAATAAAATATTTATTATTTTGCCATGCATTGAACTATCTGAAGAAGAGCCCGGAAATGTAACAAGAATGAATTTTTGTGGGACAAAAGGTATCTAAATAACTGCTGAAGTAATCAGACAGCAGAATATAATAAGAAGTTCCTTTAAAAGTCCCGACGACTATGGAAATCATAAGCTCGGCGGCCCTACACAAACCCCAAAAGAGTTGCCCAAACGGCATATCCAAAAGTTAGGTACTAGATTTTTGGCAATATTTTTAGAGGAAGATGTTGCTCATTTTCTCCATACAAAAAATAATTGTCGAACATACTTTGTAAGGAAGAACCTGCGTGAAAAAATTGCCGGAAACACGATTTTCTGGCAACTTCAAACTTGCACTTTGTTATACTAAAGAGCGTGTCAGACGTGGCAATATATTTCGTAGGCAAAATATTTCGAAAAGGCTGTCAAATTGAGAAATTTCAGAAAGCAGTTGTATGAGCAGTCACACCTTGCATTTATAGTGTCTTTCGAAAGAGGGGTTTTTTTATATTTCCGAAAGGCGAATTGCAGGAAAAATGTCTGAAATCGCTTTTTGGCTGTTCACACGGCGAATGAGTTTCTGGCAATCTTTCTCGATACAAAAATGCAACCATGGGTGGTGGGGTTATCGTTTGTGTGCTATTTCTCTCGTAAAAGCGCGAACGAAAACACGAAAAATGAATACTCGACGTAAACATTGGCAGAATATCTATGGGCCTCCGCACACTAGCCTGCTCAGTCGGACTGAGCAGTCCACAACTCGAACGCACACTGGACCGGGTAGTTGGCCGAAAACAGGTTTCAGTTTTGTATAAATATAGTTTTTTCATCTTTCCGAAAACTACCGCTACATGGTAGAACGTTCAGTTAGACCAAATGAGATAAACTTATATAGTTATATGTGGGCGGTATCACGCCCACTTTCCAAAATTCCATAATAATGTTACTTCTTTTCAAGGGATTGTTAGTATAAATTTTGAGTAAATTAGCGTCCTTTAATTTTGAAATATCAAAGTTTCTGGCATTTCTGAAATTTACCGTTATATGTAAAGTGGGCGTCCGATTTCAATAATTTTCAACGTTTTGCTTTTATGTGGCAAGCACAATAAACATACCGAGTTTTGGTACATATGGCTCGAACGGTTACCGAGACTCATATATGTGATCATAAGTGGGCGGTGCCACGCCTATTTCTGATTTATCGACGATTTCGTATTTCTCTAAATTACCGTTATATGGGATGAGGGCGTGGTATTTGTCTGCCATTTTGTATGTTGTATCAAGGCCAACAACTGTGCCAAGTTTGGGAGAAATCGGTGAAGCGGTTAACAAGATATACACACGTAATCATAAGTGGTCGTGGCTAAGCCCATTTAAGAAAAAAAAAATATACTAATCTTTTTTCTCGCCTAGAAATCATTGTAAATATCAATTAGGAGGTAGGCTTCGTTATTGTCCGAGTTTGCCCACTTTCAATACCATCCGTCCTACGCTGAAAAGAAGTACACATACCAAGTTTCGTTAAGATATCTAAATTTTTACTCGAGTTATCGTGTGCACAGACGGACGAACGGACAGGCTTAATCGATTTTTCTTTTCACTCTGATCATTTATGTATGTATGTCTATATCTATCTCGATTCGTTTTGCCTGTTACAAACAGCCGTTATGTGAACAAAGTTATAATCACCTCATTGCAAGAGTCGTATCGAATGTAAGTCGTTTTTCGAGAGTCGAATCGTGTCGAAAATTTCACGTCATTGCCTAAAATTTCCACTCGACTAGTGTATTAAAATGGAAAAACTTGGCAGCACTGCGAAGTTTTCGACGATTTTCGTCGTTTACTTATTTCAGCACGACAGTAGGCAATGCCAATGTTGTCGGGTCGTACAATTTAGCCTAATTTACGTCTTGCGCAATGAGGCTGATTATCCTTGGGCATAAGTACGCTCGGGTATAAAAACCGTATATGGTCGTACATAAAGAAGCGCTGAAGGTTAAGTGACATTTTAACCAGATTTGGTTTTTTTCTTTTGTTTATTTAATGTTTACAATTTTTTATAAAAGCCTAGCACATTACATAACCAGCACCACAAAATCCACGTTTCAAACTTCGTACAAAAATAAAAAAAACTTTAACAATTACACCCAAAACTTTTAGACTTTTTATCCAGGTTTTTTAGAAAAATTCTAGGTATGCAGTTTAGTGGCCCATCAATTTAAGTAGGTAAAAGTGAAAGGAAATCGCGTTGATTTTAAATATTTTTTTTTTTGGCTGGCGGTGAGGGAGTTGAACCTCTACTTGGCTTTTTTCTATTTTTTTTTAATAAATAGATAGTCTTCAATACGGACCACACTAAAAGCTCCTTTTCATATAAAAATTTGTACGTGTCCCACCCGTTACAGAGGAATTTCGGATTTTTTTTATAATAAAGCAATTTTTGTGTAGTATTCTTGGTTCTTTTTACAACGCTTTTATCAATTTGCAATGTTGTTTGTCCAGACATCTTAGCTACAAAAAGTCTAGACATCAACCTCGTCGGTAGATATCATATTAAAGAACATACAATTAGACACTAGAGGTAGATGTCGCCTGCGCCTAAAAATATGCACTACATACTCTACAGCGGAAATGGACGACACGCCAAAAAATTTCGAAGGGCTAGACAGAGACGAACACATGTTTGCATTCTAAAAAATCAACGGTAATTTTTAGCCACTTGAAACTGGCACATTATCAGACTAAAATTGAATGGGCTATAAATAGGGTGATCCACTCGGTTTTTCCAAACCGGTTTCTACTGTTTTTTTTTGGATATCTATAGGCGTTTTTTTTTCAAATCTTTATTTTTCGAATATCATATACCCCAGAATTTTCATCGATAAAACCGTTTTTTTCTTTTCATACAAATCTTGATCTCTCGATAAAAGTTTTGAGTTGTTGAAGCATCGTGTGATATGCAGGACAAGTTAATCAATATTTTATTTATTGTTTATTTCAGTTAATGTGTTCAGTTCAGTTAGCGATATCAATGATTTTTTGCTCAACGAGCTTGAGAAAGAATACATGAGGGATGACGACTAAAACTACTCCAGCGCTCGTGGGCGGTTAAATGTTTAATCACATGTGTATTGACGACTGTAAGAATTAAAAACATATTTTTATTTCTTTATCAGTATATTTTTTATACATACATATGTTGTTTTTGCATTGTTATACATATTAGGGGTATTCTCTAAGTCTCGCAAAACCCTTTATTATCACACGATATATATACATATGTATGTATGTATGTATTTAGAAAAAATCTGGGAAAACTGATCATGTTATTGATGTACAAAAATATAGATATATATACATATGTATGTATCGTTACGTTAATATAGAAAGATCCTATCTAGCATTTTTGTTTCTTTGTGGAGTTGTTTTAAAGTCCATAAAAATTAGAGTTCTTTAGTCGGCAATATCTTTAAAAAATCGTTTTTAAATAAATACTGAAACTAATTTATCCGGGTACTCGTTTTTAAATTCTGTCAGGCTCTTGGTGAGTAGTCTACCGACTTTTGTGCAACTTTGAATTTCGAAAAATGAAAAGGAGTTATTGCCTTTCTATAATGTACATACGTATGCAAATATGTATATTAAGGTAACCATATATAAGTATGACTTTGGACTTTTTGATTTAAAAAATGGCCCTTGGAGGTTATAGATGGTATTTGGCTTAAAACTTTTATACTCCAGAAAATCGAAAGATCGTGCAAGCATTAAAATATCGCGCCCCAAAGAAAGATACTACATAGATGTAGAAATATTTATATGTATACAGGGTGCCCTAGATCACCCCATCTAAAATGGAGAGACATTTTTTTATTGAAAAATTCAAAAATATGGCCTACCAAATCGGGGATGCTCTATCTTTTGGTGGTATTAACGAGTGAAAATGTTTTTTTTTTTTTGGAAATCAAAAAAATATGAATTATGAAGTCGGGGATGCTCTATCCTCGGGTTGTATTATCGACTTCCGGTTTTGACAGGAAGTGGGTTAAACAGACCGGAAGTCCATCCCAGAAAAAAGTTCGCGACAAAAGTAATGTATGTCCTTTAAAAAAAATGGACTTCCGGTTGGTTTAACCAACTTCCAGTCCAAACCGGCAGTCGGTAATATGTACAGCCAAAGGAGAGACCATCCCCGACTTGGTAGTTCATATTTTTTTTCGTTTTCCAATAAAAAACGTTTTCACTTATTTAAGAAGTTCTGGACAAGTCCAGAAAACCGTAAGTCGGTAATTGCACCAAAAGATAGAGTATCTCCAATTTGGTAGGTCATATTTTTTGCGTTATTCAATAAAAACATTTTCCTCCATTTTAGAGGAGGTGGCTCTGTATATTTTTCAAACAAGAGCCAATTTGAAAAAGTACTCAAAATCTGCGATCCGCACAAAAACAGTAGGGCTGTTCAGAATGTTGTGCAAATGGTCTTGGATTTGCAGTTGGAATTGCATTCGCAGATTTTATGCCTGCTGCCATGCGAAAATCGCATCACCAGCAAAGTTAGAAGCAACAACGTTTTATCTAACACGGCCTTTACTGAATCCATCGTAAGTTCGTTTTTCATGAAATTTACGAAACTGCTATCAATGAATACGAATAGGTACGAACGTAAATTCGAAATTCGTTAGAGTGGCATTATTGAAACAGGTTGTAATGAATTTTCGTGCAGATTTTGTACGATAAATTTCTGACGTCTGTACAGAGTTTTGTTAAATCTTCGAAATATTGCATAAGAGCAGCAATAAGGATGATGATACAAATTTATAAGAGTACTGAATTTGATATGTAGGACTGCTGGGCGTCAGTTAATAAATGCATGTTTGTCTAGTATAGACAAAAAATAATTTATGGAATTGAAATTAAAAAACAACAAATTATACTTTTTATTATTTAATAGGAAAATGTTTGTGCCTCTAAGATTTTCTACTAAAGTTAGCTTGGCGCAGGTCAGCTATTGTCGTAGCTCCAACGTAACCACACCCTCAGAGTAGAACTCAACACCAGGGTTTTCAGGTCTCGGTCGGTTTTTATGTTTTAAGCGCTTTAATCACATTCAAGCTGAAAACCTCAAAAGCTCTGAACATTTGAAAAGCTTGGTATGAAGTTTATCTCCGCATAGCTCTAAATAGAAAAATATCGCTTACAATGTTTAATTATTGCACATATTACAATCATACACACTTATCTGCAATTCATTATTATTTTTAAACACTTGCTAGTTATTAGGCAAAATTACAGATATTAAATGTACATTAATTAACACGCACCCAAATTCTTAAAAATTCATCTTGTCTTTGTAAAACAAAATCGTGGCGTTAGGCATCTATTAAAAATTATTTTGCGCTCATTTACATTTCATCATCATTAATGCTAAAGGCCCTAAATGACAATATGGACCTTTTACAGAAGAAGCAAAAAACTTTAAAATTTTTATAGCAAATATAGCTTTTCTAAATATGATCATAAATCTCGTATTGTTTAAGATTTTTGAAAAACGCTGTATGTGAGAGTCAGCTAACGGAACATTAAAACAAAAAAAAAACGTATTTTCGGAAAAGTCCCATTTAGGGCCTTTTGCATTGATGGTGATGATTTGCGTAATGAAATATTCATGTGTGTGAAAATCTACATTAAATTTATTTCTATGTTATTTGTTTATTTTTAGATAATGCGTACCAAGTATATTCGGAGACAAATTATTCGGTTTCAGTTTAAGAATTATTCGGAGGAAGCATTAATGGTCCCGCACTTACTGGTTAAGTTTGAATGGCTGAGCTATCGATTTGCCTATGGTGATTACAAATTAAAATTTAATAAGAAAAAATATCAAGAAAAAATCAAGAAATATATATTTAAATTTATACATTACATTGCTGCATTTGCAAATGTGGTACCGTACCGACGTTAATAAAGAAAGGGCATCGATAGCGATATTGATACTATGTAAAAGGCTGGTCGCGCTGACTTGATTTTATTTTGCTAACATAAAGGTTTGTCTTATGTTATGCGTAACATGATTATTTTGTACGTGAACAAAGTAAAATTTTAATAAACGTAATTGATGTAAATAGTGATTTTATGTTTGCGTTTTTTTTTGTAGTGAAGTGCCTAAATCGAGTTCGGAGATGTTTGCGTTAAATATTTAACACCAAGTCATAAAATCTGTATCGTTCGTCCGATTTTAAAAAATGGAGTGTCAAATGAAAGGGCTTTTTACCTGTAGATGTGCAATATGTACGTTTTTTAAAATGTTGCTATATACAGGAAAATCAAATTCAAATTATTTACATAATAATTTAAATGAATTATGTATTCCAATATGGGTATCAAAAGAAATGGTTTTTAATAAACTGTATTTTTTAGCTACAAATAGGAGGGTTGCCACCTGTTGGAATAGTTGAATTTAATTAAACTAGTGTTCGCCCAGCGGTTGAAATTCAACCGCTAAAATTAAGGATAGTTTATGTGAGTTCAGTTGAGCTGAAATAAAATTTGTTGGAATGGGTTAAGTGGAGGGGAGTTTAGCTTAGTACTTAGCATAACATAACATAGAATAGCATTAGATTCAATAACATAACATATGTAGCATAACACATCACAATATAACATCGCACATTCTTCAGTTGTATTTCCTTTTTATCCCTATCACTTTCTTCCTCTCTATCTTTGTCTCTATCGCTTTTAATGTTTATGTTTAT